>NW_015177040.1:145614-183273 GCF_001447785.1 Gekko japonicus | reverse complement strand
AGAACACACACGTGAAATCGTGCACTCAAGAGAAATGGGCCCCAATCAACATGGAATAACATAATACATTATAACATGGATACACTGCCATGTGGTGGCAAGTGCTGTGAAGTCACAGCTGACTTAAGGCGACCTCCTAATGTTTTCAAGGCAAGGGAGGTTCAGAGGTGGTTTGCCATTTCCCGCCTCCCCGTCACCAATCTAGTCTTCCTTAGAGGTCTCCCATCCAAATAATAGCCAGAGCCAGCCGTGCTTAGCTTCTGATATCTGCCGAGATCGGGCTAGCCTGTGCTATTCAGGTCAGAGCTAAACTCCGGTAGCAGGTCCCTAAAAATACATGAAAACCGGCTTCGATCCAGTTTGCGGCTTCCACCCACGTGCATTCAACATCCACATCGCTAAGGAAGTTCCTGACATTAAAAAAACAGCGTCTGTAACTTACGTCTCCAGAAAGCTAAATAAAAACAGGATAATATACTACAGTCGGCTCTTCCACCAGCAGGAACTGAACGCGATTTCAGAAACAGAGTTGTGACTTTCGCACATTTCTTCAACAGAAGGGTCTCCCCGCGAAACTTCCCCAAACGTCACCACCGCAAAGGATCCCGCTGCATTCTGGGAATTGTAGTTTATCACATCGACAACCCCTCCCATTCAAAAAAGCCCCCAGACTAGCCTGCAAGTCCATGATGAATATTTTGGTCCATACGTCATTTCATATCTGTTTTTATCATTATTTCTGAGGAAGTATTATGGGATGAGATTGTTCAGAAAGGTGGAGGGTTGCATAACAAGTGTGTACCAAGTCCATCTATTCTTGGGCTCAGGTCCAGTTTGTCTCTGTTTCAAAGCCGAAGAGCCAGCGCTGTCCGAAGACGTTTCCGTGGTCATGTGGCCGGCATGACTAAACACCAAGGCACACGGAACGCTGTTACCCTCCCACCGAAGTGGTCCCTATTTATCTACTTGCAATTTCTTGCTTTCAAACTGCTAGGTTGGCAGGAGCTGGAACTAGAGACGGGAGCTCACTCCGTCACAAGTGTGTACCAAGCCAATATATTCTTGGGCCCAAGTCCAGTTTGGGAGAAGAAAGGAAAGGAATGTTTTATTATGCTATCTAACTTGGAAGAAAGTTCGTTATTTTCATTTCTCGTGTTTTATGGTAAACTATTCTGAAATATTTTCAGGATTACTTCCCCTCCTGGCATCCTATTCTCTCCTGGCATCCTATCGCGGGCGTTGCAGCTGCCGCCGAGAACAGCGGCGCCGGCCATAACTTTTTAAAGAGTCCCTTAGGAGAGCTGGGAGAGCCAGAATGACCTCTCGCATGTGATGTCCGAGCGCCTTCGCCGTTCCTCCTTTAGTCACGGAAACAGCCGCTGTCCCTGTGATGACGTTTTCTGGGCTTCCCCCCTTCCTTCAGTCAATATAGACAGAAAAACAAAAGGGGGGGGGGAATCCTCCCAACCATTACGTCCGCGCTGGCTTCTCAATCTCTCTAAAGCGGAGGGAATCCAGCAAGGGAGAGCAATCGGTCGGGGCGGGGGAGGAGCAGAAGTCGGGCTGCTGCTGCTGCGGAACTGTCGTCTCGGGGATGGCGTTTCCGGGAGTGAGGAAAAGAAAGTGGCGCGGAAAGTGAAGAGGAACAATTTAGGCCGAAGACCGGAAGTTTGGTGGCGCGAGCGGCAGAAGCCCTGGTGAGCGAAGGCGAGAAGAAGCGAGGAGGAGAATGGCGGGGCTGTCGGTGCGGGACCCCGCCGTGGATCGGTCCCTGCGCTCCGTGTTCGGTGAGGGTGGAGGGGAGAGGGAGTGCGGGAAGCCAGTTCCCGTGGAGGGTGTCGCCGCGCCTCGTCACACCCCCCCTGTGCTGCCCTGTCGCCATAGAAACTCAGAGCTCCGCTGTGTGGAAAGCTGTAGGCCTCTAGTCTCCATAAATGCGGGGAGCCTCCTTTAGACAACGACGGAGGCTTCCTGTCTCTTTAACCTGTCCATCTTCTGTGCCTCAAGGCACCACTTCGTTTCCTCTGCCTCCCGAGGAATCGCGTAATGGGGAGAGGTCTCTGGGTGAAGGAGGGTGAAGAAAAGTAAGCCAGTGTGGTGGAGCGTGGGGTCAGGAACGGGGAGATCCCCGTCTACATCTTCATTCAGCCGTGCCATTCCCAGCGTGGCTTGATGTCAGTCATGTACTGTCTCACCTTGACCTACCTCACAGGGTTGCTGTAAGAATAAAACGGACGGGGGGGGAGAGATGTGTGTCTTTTGCCTTCTTGGAGAAAGGGTGTGTGTTTTTTTTTTAAAGTTTGGATGGAACAAAGAGATGATGTAGAAAATGATTAGGAAAGCAAAGGTTTTCCTGTAGCATAGTCGTAAAAAGCTGTGTTCAAGAGGTCACTGGCTCTCAAGTCTTGTCTCTGCCATAAACTTGTTTCCTAAGCAAATTGCTGTCAGCATCACTCCCCTCTACATTCTGTAATATGGGGGGGAGGGGTTGATAGTTGTTGTTATTATAGGGCTGTGACAAACTAATGTACGTGAATTACTTTGAATACTGAGTCCGAAATGTTAGTGTTAAATACATTAAAGAATGCAGTTAAAAAGTTAATCTGTTCTGTAGGGTATTGATATACTGTGGCTTGAAGCAAGGGAGTGAAAGGGATAGGAGGAAAGACTTTTGTGGGAGCATCTGCCATGAACTGGAGTGAGGAACACGCATAAATGACTGTCAGTGTGCCTTTATAACTAGTATTGGTTTACAGGCTTTCTGTTTTCAGAGAGCCTTTCTACATCTTTTGGCGTGCTGAAGGGCTGGATGTTCCCTAACATCAGCTGAGAACAGAAATGTTTGTTAGTCCAGAAGATGCAAAATAAGAACTTGGTAGCTTCTAATGGACAAACAGACTTATTGTAGCATAAGCTTTTGTGGGCTTGTTAGATGTGGTAGCAAAGTGGGCTCAGGACCATAAAAGCTCATGCTAAAAAAAGTGTCTTTAATATGCCACTGATTTTTTCTTTTGTTATTGCTGGAGTAGACTAACACAGCTGCCCCATTGGAATTTGTACCCAGAAAACATGATTTCTAAAACCCGACTTTGTTAAGGTAACACAAACATGGTATAGGGCATCAGAGATGTCTGATAGGTTTCCAGGAATCCCAGGCTTCTTTGCAACACAGAATGAAAATTACTGGCATTGAGGAAAAATAAAGATGACCAGCTAGCTTTCATTCCTTTCTGTCCTGTGTTTTGTCCTCTTTACCTTTTTCCTTAACACATACATCATCAGGCAAATAGTTTAAAAGGGGCAGAAAGCAATAAGTGCTTACTGGGTTATTGCATTCAAATATTTACAAATTTAACATTACCTGTTCCCTAAAATGGGGCTTCAAAATTAAGCCAGGTGGTGATGCTCAAGAATTGGGGTCTGTCTTGTGTCCATTTCATTGGTCAGTGCAAAGGTAGGGCTGTGAATAAAACAATCTACTGCCCTGTCTTACGGGGCTGGGGAGGGAATCCATTTGTTAATAGTGTGTGTTTACTGTAGCTAATGTGAAGTTCCTTAAGCACAATTTTAGTTAACTTTGTTTCCAGTTAGTTAAAAATGGGCAGATGTGGATTTGTTGTTCCCTAGCCTCGGCATTTAGTCATACCGGCCACATGACCATGGAAGAAGTCTTCGGACAGTGCTGGCTCTATGGCTTGGAAACAGAGATGAGCACCGCCCCCTAGAGTCAGATTCAACTGGCTTTCGAGCAAGGGAAACCTTTACCTTTAGCTATTTCTAGAGGTCACTTCGCTCTTCCTGTTGTGGGCTGAGTGGCTGGCGAAATTATATAGCTGCAGCAAAGTAAGCACAGCAGGGGGCGGTCATCACTTTTTATGCCCTGTTTGGGAATTTCCCCAAAGCATCTGCCCGGCTACTATTGTAGACAGAATGGGAATGGTTATATTAGATGGATCTTTAGTCTGATCCAGAAAGACATTCTTGCAAAAGAATGTAGCAAATGGTGCATGAATACAAGAAAGCCCCAAATACTTCCACCTTTACTGGCTGCCCAGGGTGCTTACTTAGAAGAAAGTTCCATTGATTACAATAGGGTTTGCTTATTTAGGATTGCACCCTGTTTGGAGACTCCTGTAGTTCTTTAAACGAACTAATGGTCTTTAGGTATGCTTGCTTTATTGGTAGCTGGATAAAAGTCTAGGTATTAGTCAATAGGCTTTTTGGACTGCCATTGTAGAATGTGTGTCTGTTTTTCCTTCTGCAATGAAAGGAAACAGTGCACTGCTGGAAATACACCAGATGCAAGCAAATGACATTTCAAGTGTCTCAATCTGCAAAGGTCTTTTTAGTGAACATTTTCCAATTCACTGTATCATTTTCATCACTGTCTTCTAAAATTTCAGTGTTTCTGCATTACTAGCAACTAACAACCCAAGTGCCCTGGGTTGATGTATGTAGAAATATAGGGACAAGCCCTTGTTTAGATCAACTCATTGAATCAGAGGAGTGGAAATGGATCTCAGAAGCCATTGGTTCAAAATGAATAGAAAAGCTGTTTTAAAAAAAAAGCTGTTGACTCATGGGTCATTAGACCATCTGGTTGAGTGCAGTTTTAATGTAGGAACTGAGTTAGGGGAGTACAGTTTGGAAACCCTACTCCAGCCCCCAAAATCTCCCCTTTCAGTATTCTCTAAAACTCTAGTTCAAGCAGGCTAATCCCCACCCCACCCCAATCACTGGCTCTCAGTTGCTCTCAAAATTCTGCAGTATTTTCCATTCTCGTGAGGTTCTTTCTGAGGACTTTTTGTTAATTTACAAACTCACTCTTTTTGCATACTTGGGGAGTACCCTACATAAACAGCTGTACCTGTATACAGCCCTTGTTCTGTTGCCCCTCATATCCCCCAGTATCTGTCTTCTGATGTGTACCTTATTTCAGTGTTGTGCATCTATACTGATGGTCTGCTCCTGTCTCTCTCCTGTAGTGGGAAATATCCCATATGAAGCCACAGAGGAACAGTTAAAGGACATTTTCTCAGAGGTTGGACCTGTTGTCAGTTTCCGGTGAGAACCAGTCCTGTTTAGAGTTTCCCAAACCAGGGACTTGTAAGGATGTGAAACTGGGCATGGGTGGCACAGAGTTTGGGAACGGGTAACTGGGCACGGGTGGCACAAAGTTTGGAAATGGGTCGGAGGACATTACGGCTTCCTGTCTTGCTGCAACGTCTCAGAGTCCCCTTTCTGGCTGCCGCCTCCCCAGTGTCTTTCTGTGTGTAAGAATTACAATGTTTCTGTCCTCTCCTGAGCAGATTGGTGTATGACAGAGAGACAGGCAAACCAAAAGGCTATGGCTTCTGTGAATATCAAGACCAGGAAACAGCCCTCAGTGCCATGCGGAACCTGAATGGGCGCGAATTCAGTGGGAGGGCTCTGCGTGTGGACAACGCAGCCAGTGAGAAGAATAAAGAGGAGCTGAAGAGTGAGTCTGAACACCTTAAGGAATGGGTGGCAAAGGCAGCCATTGTGGTCTGCTGCCTCTGGCACGGAGCAGGCAAGCAACCAGTTGAGCCCAGAAACCTGTTTGCTCTAAAGTTTTTCCCCTTCTTCTCTGCCAGGCTTGGGCACCGGGGCCCCCATCATTGAGTCACCCTACGGAGACCCAGTGAACCCTGAAGATGCTCCAGAGTCCATCAGCAGGGCTGTTGCCAGCCTCCCACCTGAGCAGATGTTTGAGCTGATGAAACAGATGAAGGTCAGTGGGGCAGGAAAGCTGAGAGTAATCTGCATTCAGTCCATCCAGGGTGTGGAAGTAGCTTAATGGGAGGACATATTTGAAGGCTTTTCCAGTAGAAAGATTTCCAGTAGCAGGGCTTGTGTGACCAGCGAGTCATCAGCATTACCATGAACTAGCTGGCCCAATGTTCTCACCTGGTCCATGGAAATTCTGTATATCTTTACCCACAACCCTGTGAGATTTTGGCCTTCTGGGCAAAGTACACTGCCTCTGCTGGCCTTTGGAAATGTAGTGCTGGTGAAACTAGCAGACTTATTAATTCAGGCATGTGGATATCTAACACTTCAAAATTCATCTCTGGCTCCTACAAATCTGAATTGTTTTTACACTCCTGTTTTCTGAGGTTTATTCTGTGGTTGGAGGGATGTCCTGTTGAAGTGTCGGAGAAACACTCCAGAAACTTGGAACTTCAATTTAACTGTTGCGTGTGTTTCTCTCTCCCCAGCTGTGTGTCCAGAACAGCCCTCAGGAGGCTCGCAGCATGCTGCTACAGAACCCACAGCTCGCTTATGCTCTGCTGCAGGCCCAGGTGGTGATGCGAATTGTTGATCCTGAGATTGCTCTGGTATGCTCTTGACTGGGGGGGGGGGGGGGCTGTCCCATGGTGGAGCAATGTACTTTGATGATTTGAGTGTGGTGCTTTTACCAGCTCTTCATACCATGTCTCTCTCTCTTTTTTCCCCTCCCTCTAGAAAATTCTGCATCGCCAGACCACTGTTCCTTCTCTGATTCCAGGCAATCCACAAGCAGTTCCAGGGCCTGGGCCCGGTCCTGGTCCAGGAGCTGGGCCTGGACCTGGGCCCGGTCCTGGTCCGAACACACAGATGAACCAACCGAATGTCCCAACATCCCAGCCACAGCCAATAGTAAGAAGCCTCTGTGTCCAGTTTGATGGCCTCCTGTGGCTAGTGACTAGTCGCTGTGTGAAATAGTTTGCTGGACTAGATGCATACTGGTCCAGTCCAGCAGGGCTTTTCTTATGTTCTTTTATGTTTGAAGTCTAATTCAAGTTTAATAGGTCTGCTAGCCGGTTTGTGTTGTGTTTGGGTGTTCCAAGTCTTGTCTCTGCCCATTGGAATCATTTTCTATTCTCTGTTAGCCATCATGACCCCCAGCTAAGAAATTCTGGGAACTATAGGTTTGGGGTTTCTTTTAAGAATTTTACATTGCTACCTAAGAATTCCTTAGCACACTCATAAGGCAGCAATTTCCTTAATTCTTAGCCTGAATATCTGTGACAAGTATACTGCATGTGCATCAAACCATGGGTGTGCAAAGGTAAATAGGTGCCGTATTTTAATGCTGAAACTTGGGGTAGGGGTTGGTTGTTCTGATTGTTTGGATATCTGGCCCACAGCTGATTTTTTCCAATGAAATAGATTGCCTGCAAAGCTGCAGAGTGAAATTAATCTTTAGGAAATCTGTAGGTGATGGGGAGAACAGTCAGGCTTGTACTCCTCAAGTGGGTCCCCTTTATGCTTCTGGCAAGCAAGCTCTGGGGAAGAGAAAGACTTGCATGGACGTAAACTATGCACTGGCTCGTCTGGAGTGGTTTTGTAAAATTTCATTTGTAGAATTTCCTTCTAGAAGAATCAGGGACCTGAGGCAGCTTTCAAAATATGTACGAGCATAAAAATATGTCAGAGGACAAATTTAAACATTAAAAATGCCTACCCATATAAACATTCATCCTACCAAACCAAAACTGCATCGCTTTATATGTAAGGTAAAGGTAAAGGTTCCCTTGCTCGAAAGCCAGTCGAATCCGACTCTAGGGTTGCAGTGCTCATCTCCGTACCAAAGCCGAAGAGCCAGCACTGTCCAAAGACGTTTCCGTGGTCATGTGGCCGGCATGACTAGACGCCGAGGCGCACGGAACGCTGTTACCTTCCCACCGAAGTGGTACCTATTTATCTACTTGCAATTTCTTGCTTTCGAACTGCTAGGTTGGCAGGAGCTGGAACTAGAGACGGGAGCTCACTCCGTCATGCGGCACCCCTGGGTCTCGAACTGCTGAACTACTGACCTTCCACAGCCTGCAGTTCAGCGTCTTAACCACTGAAGCCACCACAGCTCCAATCGCTTTATATGTACTGATCCTTTAATCTCTTGGAAAGGAGGCCATTTTGCTTGAAGACGAAAGGGGTGTTGATAGAATAGTAACTGACAGTATTAATGCACTACTGAGTGAGACTCAAGCTTAGTGCTGCTGTTGGTTATAAAGCTGAGTCTGGACTGTGCCACTTCAGTCGGTGGCTCCTCTGAATCGACATTCCTCCTTACAACATAATTAGCCACGCACAGGAAACCAGACCTTATTTGCTGCTGTTTGGAACCTACTTGCAAAGTGCTCACCTTTACACAAGTTGGATTTCAGTTAATGCCAGTAGCAGTTTGTTTCTGGACAGTATAAAAATTATCCTATTCATTTGCATTTTTATGTGTTGTTAATCATAACATTTATAGCCGGCGTTTCTGGCACAACACTCTTGAGGAAGCTTCCACATAGAAATTAAAACGATGAATGTGCAATTAGAAACCCACGTTAAAACCGTTGAATGCAGCAGTTAAAAGATCCTTAAATATTTTAAAGCCCCATTAGCAAGGGAATGAAGAATCAATCAGGAGAGAACAGCAAATCAAATAGTAAATTAGGAAGAACAATTTAACAAACCCTTAAAGAGGCAATACAGAAGGGAGAGACCAAAATGGTTCCTCTCACTGAACAACCGTATCTCTAAGGGTGGGAGAAATAGCCAAAAAAACCTGGATCAGGAGAAACCAACCACAAAGCCAACAAACTAACAAAGAGCCTGGGAAGAGAGAAATGACTTTGCCAGGCACCCAGAACTCAAAAAGCTAGGCGGTAGGCAAACTAATTCTGAGAGGCAGTTCCAGCAATAAGGTGCCACAGCAGAAAAGACCCTGGCCCTGGTTCACCTACCCACATTTCTTCTGAAGGTCAGGGCATGTACAAAAGTGTGTGTTCGACAAGCATTGTATGTGTTCTGGTGTCCAGTTCTAGAAGATAAAAGGCAGAGGTTCTTTCACACTTTTTAGGAAAGGCATATGTATTGTTCTGTGATGCAAAGTTGAAATATTTGTTGACAGACAGCAACAAAGAGGTTAGTATAGCCAATTTTGCTTTGGTTGCTATCGGATCTCCTAACTTGTAACAGACTACATTAAGATAGGACATTCTCTTATGGAGTTTTTTGAGAAAACTGCTGCTTTGTTCTCCAGCTTTGCGTGTGACTTTGCAGTTCTCCATATATTGTGGCCTGAGTTCTTAATGGATTTCATAATCCTAAATTTTTATTTCCCATAAGCTGCTTCAGCTAGGTGTCAGGGAGAAGGGATCTAGTCGAGCCTTCTTCCTGACATGCTGCTTTTCTATGTGCAAGATGTATTTATTTATTGTATGGGAGAGCATTTCATCATGTAAGCCTCTGCCTGAAGTGTCAGAATGTAAATCCATGTTTTTCTCCCACTTGAGCTTAGCTTCAATGTACTTTCTTTCCCCAATCAGGGTGGCATGCATGTCAATGGAGCCCCTCCTCTGATGCAGCCTTCTATGCCAGGGGGAGTACCAGCCCCAGGTCAGATGCCCACCTCTGTACCCGGCCCTGGCCCCATGGCTCCAGGTGGTGAGTTCTCCAGTGTTTCTTGTCTAGCATTTATCCTTGAGCTGGTAGGTGTCAATTTGGACCAAAGGGCCTGCAGGATCTTTCCAAGAGCATAGAGTGATAATAAACTGCAGAACAGAAGAGCTTGGTTGGGGCAAGACTGGATGCAACAGCATTGTGGTTCATTAGATCTGAGGGGTCAAACAGAGGATGAGTTCAGTCCATAAAATGCAAATGCTACACTCATGCAGCCTCAGTATGCCATGGAGCTATGCACACAAGGGAGAAGATGTTTAACTGTTCAGCCTCAATTGTTTTTACTGTCTGAATCCATGTTCCCTGCTTTTTAAGCTTTTAAAGGAGACAAGCTGTGTCCTTTAAAATCAGTGTTTTTAAAAAACAATTCAAATGCTAATAACAAAGAAAGATCTTGGTTTTGAATTACAAAAATGAGTAGAACTTAAAGGGTTATAACCCTTTCCCTTCCTTGCACTACTGTGAGGTTGCAAATTGAGCCCTTAGTGACCAGAGTAGGAACAGGAGCATTGTTCTTGCAGCAGAAGGGAATTTTTTATCAGAAAGAAACAGCAAGAACAGTGGACATAAGAAGGTGTGAGATGGCTGTAGTTCATTTGCCTTTCCCCATCACCGGTTATCACAGTTTTAAAACAGCAGGGCAATATAAGCAGTTGACCTAATAAAAGAAACAATAACAATAAAACAACCTGCCATCCTGCCCTTGAAAATAAATGGCACCATAATAAAATAACAACGGAAGCTGCCCCCGCTGCCCAGTAGCAATCTTGGCTTCATGCAGTATTGGACTGTAGCCCAGTAACAGGCAGGTAATTGACAGTATTTGACAGTCAGTTGACTGGAATGCTGATCCTAGATTCAGCCCCACAGTCTCTCTTCTTTTCTTGAGCTCAGCCTGGAAGTGTGAAAGAGCAACAGAGGTTATCTGAATACGGCCTGAATGTTCTCCCTCACCTCTGATGAATCACTGTACCCTCCATTCCACACACACCCAGGCATCGAAGGTTTAGCTTTGTACGTTAGGACGTACAACTTTGAAGCAAGCACAGGCCCCAATGTGTTTTAGTTTACAGCGTAAACAGTAGCAAGTGGAGGCCATGTGTTGTGATGCTAGTTCAAGTGGGAAGCATCAAGCTACAAAGGATGGAGTGGAAGGAGTCTACATAGGGTTTGGTTGCCACATGCCAACGCTGCTGGTTTTTGCTTTTGATGCTTTTTCTGCCCTTTCTTTGTACCCTGTAACCTACCCAAAGCCTTCTGGGTATTAAAAAAAAATTGAACTTCTCTCTTCCACAGGGGGCATGCCAGGAGGTGGGCCAATGCTCATGGAACGCGGGCAAGGTAAAACAGATGATGATAGTCAGATCCTGGTTAGATAGCATGTCCCAGGAAGGCTCCTGGTTTCTAAGTGGGGGCATGGACAAGGTTTGGGTGGAGAGGGAGTCGCAAACTGGGAGGGGGGCAGGGCAGTCCCTTTGAATAAACATGGATCCTTCCCCCTAATTAATGGCATATAACCCGCTTTCAAGCTCTCTGTGACTCTGTCCCTCCATTTCTCTTTGCGCTTAGTGGACAATGAGAGTGATGCTTTCCCCAGTAATGCTCCATCAGGTACTTTGCATGTGCTGTAGAAAGCAGGGAAAACACCCCTTGGTTGGGCTCCACAGTCGTTCGGGTAGCGCTTGAGCAGCGTTGCACCTGCTTTCTTTTGTTTCTCCAGCAGAGGGTGCCCTGGCAATGCTTTTTTTTTCCCTCCTCTCCTTTTCTCGCAAGGTAATGGGGCTTGCTTTGTTCTGGTGATGGAAGCCCAGGAAAAGTGTGTGTGAGTGTACATGCGTGTGTGTTCATGTAATAGAAAGAGAGTGCTGGAGATGTAGCTGCATGTTCCTCCACCTAGTTTTCGCAGAACGCAGCATTAGTTCTGCAGCATTGCTTTCCAACATCAGACCAAAGTTCCTTTTTGTACACAGACCCAACAGTGGCCGGCCAGTTTTATTTATTTCCTTTGTCTGTAGTCTGCATTTCTCACTAAGGCGGAATACGTGACGTGGAACAATGTAAGAAAATAGTATGAGATCTAATAAAACATGCAGTAAGGCTAGGATTACAAAAATTAGAAACAGTGCAAAAAAAAAAGTCACTGACATGATATGTCAAGTGATGCAGAAAATGGAATGACAAATGTAGAAAGCAATGCAGTAAGAACCGGATAATATATACAACAAATAGGTAATATATAGCATACACAAGGGCATAGATTACAGTCCTGTTCTCACCTTCCTGAACCATCCTTTCACCCTATTGCCCTTTTACCTTTATAAAAATGCTCTCCTGAATAGTTCTGTTGTATAGTTTGCCGAATGACTGAAGCTTAGGAGCTGACCACCACGGGCAAGCCATTCCAAAGGTGGGGGCCACAACAGTTTGCCCATTTGCTGGGTAACACCTTCAGAAGGTTTTTGCCAGATGGGCGAAGCTGTCGTAGTGGAGCACGGCAGGGAAGGAGGTCCTGTAGACAGGGAGGCCCAAGGCCACGATGGGCTTTGTACACGATAGCCAGAACCTTGAACTGAACCTGGCAACCGATAGGTAGCCAATGAAGAATGGGTGTACCTAGCTCCTGGTAGGAACAGAGCTCCAGCATTCTGTACACCTGGAGTTTGAGCTGAGATCCCCCAGAAGCTTGGCAGGGTCTGATGGCCAGTGGTACAGTCCGGTGATTTGAGATGTAGGACTTAATAGTCTTGCGCATCACCCAGCCCACCATTTAAGACTCTCTGCTTCAGATGCAAAGCTGCAGCCTGCTTTTGGGGCCCCTCTGCCAAAACTGTGAGCAGAGGCCCTGGACTTCGGGCATCAAATCCGCCCCCTTTTGCCTTCCCATTTTGCTCTCCTGACAGCTGACTGAGAGAGTGATTTGCAGTCTATTGTGCATCTTCACTCAGATAGAAATCTCACTGTGTAAATGTGCATGGGACTGCAGCCTTAGTTTTGATGTCTAGTGGGGATTTGTGGCTGGGTCTTCACTTCTATAGTCAAGATATATTGTAGGCATGTTTGCTATAGAGTTCTCTTTGGTTGTCTTTATTTCCGTATCACTGGCCTTGCAGGGAGCCAGAGGAGAGAGCCTGTTCTACTTTCCATGTGACTTCTGGCCTTTGATCTCCTATAGGAGTCTCTTGTGATGCTCATTGCTGCCCCTTCGGCAAGTGGTTTTTTTGTGGAAATACCAATTCCACACACACACACACACACAATGCTTACTAGTCAGTTTCTGGCCAAAATGCCAAAGACAATGTACGACGTTAAAACCAATGAACACAATGTATAATATCAAACTAATAGTTAATCTCTGAATACCAGTGCTAGGAGGTAATGTCACAGGAAGGCCTTGGCCTCTATGCCTTGTCTGTTGGCCCTTCCGGGAAACAGACTACATTGACCACTGGTTTGATCCAGCACAGCTCTTCTGATCAGTTCAGAAATTGAAAATAGCCCATCAGTAGCATTTCAAGACAAGAAATGCTTGAGAAAATAGAATGGCTTTTTTTTTTTGACAGCACAACATTGGGAAGGGGGGAGTTTACGCAGTATAAGGCATTCCAGTGATCAGGTGCAGCAATCAAGAAGTCTTCACTGTGGAGCCTTTGCTATGTCTCCCCGGGATGTGGGACACAACCAGCAGGGCCTCATGTGGTAGTCTAAGGGCCCAGAAAGAAATAGACAGAACAAGACAGTAATTCCAGGCAGTAGTCTACAAGCAGCTATAAGCAGAATGGCCCAGTCTTTGGCTTGCTTCATATGAAATGGTTAGCTTATATGAATGAGCCTAGGGGATACCCAGGTTCATGCTGTCCCTCCTTTCTGAACACATGGCCAAATAATTAAGTATCCCCAGGTTTGCAACAAGCCCTATGTTCCTCGCAGTCTCACCTGGCAAACTAGAGTTCATGCAGACTAGAACTCTAACCTGAATACAAACCACTGTTTGGAATTCTGGTTCACGGGGCAAGTACAAACCACAGTTTGCTGCAAATGTAGGAATATCTAGTCATCTGGCTATACACAGGAGGGGGGAGCAAGTCAGCCCTAGTGATCCCCCAGGCTTGCTCACTTACAAGGCAAACTGTAGTTTGCCATTCCACCTGAACCATTAGAGAAGTGTTCATATCTGGAGACACTTAGCAGGCTGTCTATCCAATCTATATACTAATAGCAAAGGTGCCCCCCTGCGTGCAGATATCTAAATCCGCACATTGGGGGCACCTGGGGGGCAGGGAGATTTTCCTGCACACTTGGGGCAGGCCCCAGGTGTGCACAAAAATCTAAAAGGTGAAAAAAAATATCGGGGGGGATATTTAAATCCCCCCAAAAGTAAAAGAGCCTTCCCTGCGCATGCGCAGGGAACGCTCTGCGAACTGCCTCGCCGCCGCCACAGTGGACAGGAGGGCGGGAGAAGGCTTGCTGGGCCGGCCTCACCACAGCTGCTGCTGCGGAGGGAGGAAGGGGGAAGCTTGGTGGCCCAGCCGGCCTCGCCGCCGCTGCTGGGGAGGGAGAGTGAAGCTTGGCGGGCCGGCCTTGCCGCCGCTGCGCTGCTGCTGCTGCTCGGGAGGGAGGGGGAAGCTTGGCGGGCCAGCCAGCCTTGCTGCTGCTGGGGAGGGAGGGTGACGCTTGGCGGGCTGGAATACTCCCCCCGTGCAAGTATCACTTCGAAGGCGGGGGGGGGATCGGTGAGGCCCGGCGGCTGCAAGCCACTCAGGCCTCGCCCCCTGAGCTGGGGGTGGGGGGGAGGAATTGGCGGGATGGGGGGGAAGCTTACCTGCTGCTGCTGCTTCCTCCTCCGCCTGCTCTGCGTGGAGCTCTCCCCCCCCCCCGTGAGTTTTGCGGGTCCCCTTTCTTATAACTGCTTTATTCCCAGCATTCATCAGTATTCTTTCAGCACTTTTACCTAATACCCTTCCACTGTAGTGCCTTGACATCATCATTGTGAGAAGAAGCGATCAGGCCCCTGGTTAGTGTTTATTTTCTTTCTTTCTGTACTTACATAGTTCTCCTCTCCTCCGTTTTATTTTCACACCCACCCAGAAAGGTTAGGTTAGGCTGAGTGCGTGTGACTGGCTCAGGGTCCCCCAGCACACTTCCCTGGCAGAGTGGGGAATTTGAACCTGGGTCTCCCAGATTCTAGTCCAACACTTCCTTGCAGGCTTACAATTGAATACGTATGCTGGAAGGCAGGATACGGCCTTAGGAAAAAGTCTCAGCTTTTTGTAGTTGAGGCCACCTCCCTGAAATACGGAATCAGATCCCAGAGGAGTGGCCTCTCTGTTTCCGTAAGAGCCAGATACGTAATGGATGCGATGCTCTAGTCAGAGTGTGAGTGGAGTGTGAGCACATGTGTGCATGATGAGTGCACCTCCTATTGATGTGACTGCTCTTTTTCCCTCTCTTCCTGCTGTGCGGCCAGGGAACATGCAGCTCTCTCCTGTGGGACCTGCCAGGCCTTCCTCTATTGAGCGAGTTCAAGGTACCAATAGCTGTTGCTGGCTCTTCCTGCTTGTTTGCCCGTAGCGTGGAATGCGCTAGACGAGGTCTTTGGGACTTTGTAGCTTGGGGAAAAAGAACCAGCGGCATGGTTTCCGAGAAGGAGCTGCTTCTGGGGCAAAAAGGACCAGATGGCGAGCACCTCTGGTTGTGGATAGAGGGATGGACCACTCTAACTTCTTACAAGGTGTTTTGTACCTGGGCACAGATTCCAAACCTAGAGGTTTTGAAACAGAGTTGCTTTCTATCCTCTTTTCTGTTGGAATTTTAGATTATAAGACTTGTAGGACAGGTTTTTCTCTGTTCTTTAAGTATATCATGTTCATAGTAAGGTGCCGCGTACATTGGTGATGCCAGGGAACATAAGAAGGTGGCATAGTACAAATTCGGCAGTTACGAAAGGTGAGCGTGTGTTACAACAAACAAAAGGTGGAGCCCAGTCCTTTCCCCGTGGATGCTCATCTATATTTTGAGGGGATAGCTATGGTTAAGGAGAAGGACAGGGGGTAAAGGGCATGCCTTTTGTGCAGAAGGTCCCTTGTTCAGTCCCTGGCATGTTTGCTGGGAGAGACTTCCACCAGTGGCCTTGAAGGCATGCTGCCAGACAAAGGAAACAGTACTGATGTAGAGGGACTGGCTCACTATGAGGCTGCATCCTGTGTTTGTATCTATGGATAACTGATGCGATAGACACGTGGCTTGGACAGGCACGTTATTGAGGCTACACAAATAATAGGGAATGCAGAATATGCAGGGTGCAAAAGGTCTTCTAGGAAGCCTCTCTGCCGTTCGTGTCTCCCCTACTCTTCTTGATTCTGACTGTTCTGGAGCAGGCAGAAACGATATCTCGGAGAAAACGAGCCCTGGCAGGAGCAGTTACAGGGTTATGAACAGTGTCTTGGCCACGTCGTGGTTTCTTCCTACAGCATGCTTATTTTTGAGTGAAGTGTGTGCATGAAAGTGACGCACCTCAACCCAAGCAGTGCTGAACTTCTGTTGGGCTCAAGATCCCCATGACCCCCCTTTTTTGCCTTTTTGACAGTGCCAATGCCAGACCCAAGGGCCCCCATGCAACGTGGACCAATGCCAGCTAGTGGCCCGCCACCCCGAGGCCTCTTGGGAGATGCCCCAAATGACCCCCGTGGAGGGACCTTGCTTTCAGTTACTGGAGAAGTTGAGCCCAGGTAGGTAGAACAGAGCAGAGCTTGGTGGACTTTTCTCTGGGACCCTGGACTGTTAGCAGTAATTCTGAAAGTAGTGTTGAAGCTGAAGATGGTTTCCTCCATCTCCCTTTGATGGGGAGCAGACCAACAGCCTCCTTTTGTTTTTTCCCTGGAGCCTATGTCTCAAAAGCAGCAGATGAGGATGTTAATCTGTGTAAAAACAGTTCCACTTCATACTGCAGGTAGGGTTCTTGTAAGAGCAGGACTGTTATCCCATTAAGGTGGCCATATAAGTTTAATTAATTATCACTTCCATATGGGCAAAATAATCTTAAAGGATGTTTTGGGTAACTCAGCATTGGGCATAAACTTGGAAGAAGTGTTTTCCCCTTCTGTCTTCACACAGGAAGGAATGCACCTTTTAAGGCAGTGCTTGTCATCTGCAGTTTTGACTTGTTTTTAAAGTGATATGCTTAAAAAATCTGCTACCTGATTAATGGGGAACATTCTGTAGTAAGTAAAAATAGCTTTTACTAACCCATTACTTGGCATAACTATTGCAACCCTAATATCTAATACCATAGAGAGCTGTCATATTAGGGAGATAGCTAGGCTAGCCGTTTTCTCCCTGCTGTTTAGCTTTCTGTGTGCAGGGAACTGGGTTTTTTTGTATGACGTAACAATCGTGTGATCCTGATGTCTGCAGCAATGCAGCCTAGTCTCAGATTTACCCCCTCATCAGCTGTTGGTGAGAACGAAGGTCCAGGTTTCAAGCTGATGCCTCTTGTGCCTTTTCCATCTTTCTCTTTCTCATCCACCTTGTGCCACCTTCTGCAGAGGTTACCTTGGCCCACCCCACCAGGGTCCCCCTCACCAAGGCCCACCCATGCACCACATGCCTGGCCACGACAGCCGAGGGCCACCCCCACATGAAATGAGAGGAGGACCAATGGGAGAACCCAGGCCCTTGATGGGAGAGCCACGAGGACCCTTGATGGACAGCCGAGGTGAGAGAAGATATTGAGCATCAGGGTTGATACTCGAACAAGGCAGCATTAAGATAACAAAGTATGAGAAATGGGGAGCAACAGAGGCCTGGATTGGCTGTAAATACCAGATCATGGACTGACTGTTGGGGCTGTATCTCAGCCTCACACAGTTTCCCTAGTAACACTTTTCCCTCACCTCCTTCAGTTTCCTCCCTGATGCCTGGTTTGCAGTAGACCATACTGCATCTTGAAAACTAGGCAAACCAGGAAAGATTTCCATGTGCACGTGTTGAGATTTTAATGTCCAGGTCACAGTCCTGATAGCCTATCAGTGGCTTGCCCGCTGTGAACCAGGCCAGCTGGGTTATACGGTGAAGACACGGCAAATCAGGCCGTCTTCTGCAAGCAAGAGGTTTAAGCCCTGAGGTCTAATTATTCTGGACCTTTTAAAGCCCCTGAATTTGATAATTAGGGAGTTCCTTTCCCATTTATCTCTTGCATTTTTGTTCCTAGGCAGATCAGGTACCCACCAGTGTCATCCTTACAGGAGTGTGTGCTTTGTACATTGTACCTTGAGAGAGGTTGATTAGAATAGTTTCTGTCCTCAGTGTGGCACCCGTGGATGCTGGTAGGGATGGGCATGAACCGTCTCACAAATGAAAGTTTGTGACCAATTTTGGCTGGTTCATGGTTCGCAAAGCGATGTTCGCAAACTGAAAAGCTGCCACATACTTCCATGAATTTTAAGACAGTTTGTGGCGGTTTGTGAAGAGCAGAAAGCAGGGGGTTAAATAGCTCCGAGCCATCTAAACCCGTTTTTTGCTCCCTGCCACTGTTTGTTGGGAAACCCCTGCTTTCTCCTCCCTGCAAAAAGCAGCAGGGACCAGAAATCAGATGTCACAAACCGATATGAACCACTTTAGTTTGTGAACCAACATCCTGGTTTGTATCAGTTTGTGGTTCAGCCATGAACCGAACTGTACCGTAAAAACGCGCTTCATGCCCATCCCTAGTGCTGTGATGTCCACTGGCACCCCCCAAGTGTTTTTAGAAAGTGGATAGGCTGGATGGAGCTTTTGCCTAGTATGGCTTCTGATTAGCCTTTGGAGATTTGATTGGCTGTGTCAGTTTTTACAAGGTTGTTTCTGCAGCAGCTGCCACTACAGCACAGGGATCTTCACTGTGTAATTGTGTTTGTATGCAAAAAATATGTTAAAACCATATGTTCACTTTACTGTTAGTTATGCATAATATCACTCTCTAAGATTGTGGTTGGTTCACAGTCCAGTGGCAGCAATTTTGTGATTGGGCCCATTCTTTCGCAGATTTCTGAAGATACCTGCAGGCTCAAAAGGGTTGGTGACCCCTAGTCTAAGGACACACACAGAGGTTGCTTTTTTAGAAATTGTAGTTGCTTTACGAAAGTAAATAAATAAGCAGTCCTCAGTTCAGACCTGCTTGCAACCTAAAAGTAGACAAAAGAATAGGAACTGACAACAGTATACACACAGTGTGCTGTAATTTTAGATGGTAAGCCATTTGAGTTAATAAATTTCCTGTCATCTCCGTGATCTCTCTTCCTACCAGTACACCACTCTTGGCCCGAAAGGTTGTGAATCCTACAAAAACCTAGGACCAGTTCAAGGTAGAATGTACAGATGAAACGGCGTACACTAATGGAAAATAAACAAAAGGTCTCAGGGGCCTTTTAAACGGGCTTGGACCTCTGGGCCCCAGATCCAGATCGGTAGCTCTGACATGTTCTCTGTGTATGATTTTGGGCACTTCATCATCTGTAGAACAAAATGTTCATAAGTTTTGATTGCTTTTTGTTTAGGGGGAAGAGATCCGAGAGGCATGGAGCCTCGGGGCATGGATGGCAGAGGCATGGAGCCTAGAGGCATGGATTCCAGGGGCATGGAGCCTAGAGGCATGGATACCAGGGGCATGGAGCCCAGAGGCATGGATACCAGGGGCATGGAGCCCAGAGGAATGGAGCAAAGGGTGATGGATGCCAGGGGCATGGAGCAAAGAGGAATGGAGCAAAGAGGAATGGAGCCCCCACGGGGCATGGAGCCCCCACGAGGCATGGAGCCCCCACGAGGCATGGAGCCCCCAAGGGGCATGGAGCCTAGAGGAATGGAGCAAAGAGGAATGGAACAAAGAGGAATGGAACCCCGGGGCATGGAGCCTCCAAGGGGCATGGACACGAGAGGCATGGAGCCTCCAAGGGGCATGGAGCCTCCAAGGGGCATGGACACGAGAGGCATGGAGCCCCCAAGGGGCATGGAGCCCAGGGGCATGGAGCCTCGGGGGCCCGGTCCCAACCCACGCAGTCAAATGGCCGGGGGAATCCAAGGCCCCGGGCCACTTAGCATGGGAGCCAGTGGTCCTCAGGGGCCTAGGCAGGTATGTGCACCTCTTCATTGCTACTGCAGCCTTTTCATTAAGAGGCACTGAGATATCTAGGATTGGGGGGGGGGGGGTTGAAGAACCCCATTAGGCCAGGCCAGGACCTTCATGTAATGATCATTTTCAAAAGGGGAGGGATCTGCCTCTGTAGCTACCACCAAAGTTTTTGACTTCTGATGGAGATTGGTGTACATGGTATAAAAAACTTAAGTAGTTGCCCTGTTGCTTGGAAGTGGCTTCAAAGGCAAACTTGTTTGAGGCCAGCCTGCCTGCCTGCCTGCCAGTCTTCTCATATGGCAGAATGGGTCAATGTCTTGGGGTCATTCTGACCATGCCTTGGGAGACAACTGTGGCGGAGGAGCTAAGAGGGGAAGGGACATCAGTAATTCCAAGCCTCATATCCTCTGCGCCGCTAGCCCCACTGAAGACCTGCCTGGTTAATCCGAACCATTAATAAGTTTATCTGTTCCAAATTGTGGGCTGGGAAACCCAAAGACTGGGGGAATGGACAGGAGGAACCCCTTCATTTCAAATCTAATTCCAGTTCACAGCCACTGAAAGCCCGCGCAGTGGTAGGCTCGACAGAGTGAGAGTGAAGACACCTGGGCTCGAATCTTTGCTCAGCCACAAAGCTCACTTTGGGCCAGCATCAGCCTAACTTACCTTTTAGAGTTGTTATAAAGATAATTGGGATGGGGTGGGGTGGGGAGAGGAGGTTACTGTGCTGCCCTGAAGCCCTTGGAAGAGGACAAGATCAAAACCCTAAGAGGCAAATTGCTGCCAGCAGTGGGACAGCAGGTCACATCCATATATCAGCCCATTAATAACAGGGTCCAAAGCTAAGGTAGCTAGCGGTTTCTTGTGCCATTCGCAGAGACAGGTGTCCATGTTTTCAAACGTGTCTGCATTTCAAATACAGTGAGAGGGGCCCTCAATGGTAGGTATGGAACCTCAGGGCATGGATGACAGAGGCATGGAGCCCAGAGTGATGGATGCCAGGGGTATGGAGCCTAGAGTGATGGATCACTCAGCTGCTCACCTGCCCGTGGTTTCGCTAGTTGAAGGAATTTGGGTGTTGGGAAAGACCTTCTTCCATCATAGGGAACAGCACTGGGCTCGATGGATCAATGCTCTACCTTGATATAGGATAGCTTCCTGTGTTCATCTCTAACAGGATAGAGGGTAGTGCGTTTGAATACATATATTTCTCTTCCTGCCCACAGGTTCCTAATATTGCAGGGACAGCCATGCAAGCCGGAGGCATGCCTGGGACAGGCGTGCAAGCAGCCAGCCAGCCTGGGGGCTTCAGTCCTGGCCAAAACCAGGTAACACCCCAGGATCACGAAAAGGTAAGTAAAATTAGGCTGGCCAGGGTAAGACCTGGGTTTTTGATACTGTGGGATGACGCACCTTTTTGCATCTCATCCAAAGGCCGGAGGTAATGTTTGCTCTCAGGGTTGCCAGCAAGTCCCCCAAAACATTGTGCGAGCTGTGCTGAAGAGGCTGGTTTGGAAATGGCAAGCGCCGTCTCCCAACAGAGTTGTTAAATTGGCACAGCCCAGTTCTTTCAGGCAGCCTTTGTACCTCCCTCTGCAGGGAGGCGGCTGCAGACTGAGGACATGGTTTTGTGACTTGGTTGACAGATGCCCTTGACCTGAGCTGGTGCCACAGGAGTATCATGCCATCTACAAGTTTGTGCCGTCATACCATTTCACGGTGCAAGAATGTAGGACCACGATAGTTGAGGGAGAAGCATTAGAAGGAAACATTATGCTCTCTTCAGTTAGAGAAGTTTGATAGGTGCCAGTAAGAGCATGGCTTCTTCTGTGCTGGCCCCCAGGTTCAGGAATGGGTTTGGTGAAGTCATCACTTTCAAGAAATGCAATTTACATATATTTTCAAATGTAGCTGAATTCCGGCAGACTAAAGCAGTTGTTCAGATTGTCTGCTTCTTTACAGTAGACAGAAATTGATATGTCTGTTTAGAAGATTTCTGTTGCTTTTGATAAAATTATGCTCGAGACAGCTTGCCATAAAAAGATCCATAAAAATAGAAAAGGTTAAAATGAGACCTAGAACCCAAGAAAAGGGCTTCTGTGTAGCTGATGCCACAAGGCCTGCAAAGAGGACAGTCGCAGCTTCTGGGGGAGGGATTTGCAAAGTACCGGGATGGCTTTCAGAAGGCCTCTACGGAGAGCCTCGCTGAACACACCCAAAGCAACATGGTTTCCTGCAGCAAAGAGACCTCAGTGTGTGGGCAGGCCCGTTGGATCAAGGCGACCCTTCCGGAGCTTTGAACTCCAAGCACTTAGGATTTCAGAGGTTGCAACCAGCACCTTGTGTTGGACCTGGAAACAGCTGAAAGCCATTGTAGTGGGCCCAGAACTGGTGTTAACTATGGCAGACTCCACCTGGCATTTCCACCACATTCTGAACTGATCCGCCCCTGATATGAGTGAAGCATGCCGCCCAGTTTCCCGCACTACAATACTATTGTTGGGGGGAAGAATCTGATACGTTTTTATTCATTTCCTTCCTTTATACCCTGCCTTTCTTCCCAATGGGGATTCAGAGTTGCCTCCGGTATTTCTCCTCTTCTACATTTTATCGTTACAACAGCCCTGTGAGGTAGATTAGGCTGAGAGTTTGTGACTGGCCCAAGGTTAACCCAGCAAGCTTTCACGGCAGAGCAAGGACTCGAGAGAGAGGATACGAGTACCGCATGTTTCATCCAAAGAACAAAGCTCTTAGCTTTAAAATGTCTGGATTTTCCCCCTTCTCACCCTTTTCTTCCATCTCTCCCCTTAGGCCGCACTCATCATGCAGGTCCTGCAGTTGACGGCAGACCAGATAGCCATGTTGCCTCCCGAGCAAAGGCAGAGCATCCTGATTCTGAAAGAGCAGATCCAGAAGTCCACCAGTGCCCCTTGACAAGCTGCGTTCTTGGGGTGAGAAAATGGGGGGTGGGTTGCTCCACTGGACTCTGCAGAATAGCATGAATCTGTTAGCCGCCTTATGCATGAAAGTCTACCGTGTAACATGCTGGGATTCTCCTTCTGGAGCAGCTGGCCATGGGAAGCTCTCAAGTGCAATCACAGGGGAAGCCTCGTTATATATCCTGCTCTCAAAGACAATCCTTTGGAGTGCCATCCCCAGAGACTTTCTCCTGGCCGTGTCCCTAAGTGACACGAACTGGAGCTCTGCAAGAACACACCCAGACTCTTGCTCTGTGCCTGGTAGTTTCAATGGGATTTGCACAGGAGAAGATTCCAGGGGGGGGGTGTTCTGCCCTTTGTGAAACGTTTAGCCCAGACCCCAGCTTGTCCCAGAAGCTATTTAGTGTTGTATACATTTACAAACTGCCACAGACATTTAATATATTGGTGCAACAGCAATTACTTACCTTTTCCAGAGAGCCTACGCAAGGCAGCTTAAAAACATGAAATGCCAGACAGGCTCCCAGCATTTGTAACTTGGCCAGAGCAGAAGTACAATGGAACACCGAGCAGCTTAAAACAAGTCTCAAAAGCAGTTCAGACTTTAAAAGATGGCAAAAAGAGCAGCCCTTGATTAAATGTTCGAGTATTTTAAAAAATGCTTTGGCCTGGCACATAAAAGAGAGTCGAGAAGGCGGTAGGCGAGTATCAAGGAGAAGAGCATTCCACAGGCAAGGTGCCACTGCTGGAAAAGACTGGTCTTTGGTCACCGTGTGCATCCCGGGCAGGGCTTCTGAGGAAGATCTCAGCTGGCCATTGTGGGAGGAGGCAGTCCTTCAGTGTTTCATGGAGCTTCAGAGGAGAAAATGGCTTTGAAGAGGCCGAAGGAAAATCCCTGATTGATATTGCAGGCACGGAACTGTCCTGAGATGCATGCTTGCTGCCACTGGCGTAAGACTCTGTGGATGATCTAGCCAACCCCGGAATGAAGCAAAATAGAATCCTTTGCTTAAACCATCCCCAACAAACTTCTGGGTTTGGTGGTTTGTTTGGTTTTTTGGTGCATGTATGTGTGTGTGGGGGGGTGTTAATCAGCACTTCCAAGGCAAAGAGGCTGTGTTGTCTCTCTTGGCAGCTGGCTGTAATGCCCAACTTCTCATGCATAGGAAGTTGTTCCTAATTTGTCACCTAATTCTACCTCCCTGCACTTTTTAAGAATTGCTTCCTGTCTTACCCGTGCCAACCATATTGAACAGCTATGTCCCTTATTTCAGAAATCCTTCTAAGTATTTGAGAATGGTCACCATGTCCTTCTTTAAGAGTTTGTTTTTGTCCAGTGAGGGTGGAGAGTAACGTTTTAACAGTTGTCCCCTTTATTCTCCTAGAGTCTGGAAGATCTCTGCTGAAATATCTACAAAATCCAGCCCCTTGTTGAAGACAGCGCTGAAGGTCCTTTCCTTATCTGAGCCAGAGCAGCAACTGAGCAAAGAGTTTTCCCTTCCTCTCCCCGCTCCTCCTCCTCGGTTAATTCTTCACTCATTCTATTTAGTTCATTGTGTTTCAAATAAAATTTTGCCCTGGATTTAAGTAAACCTCATGGCTTGGTACCAGTCTGCCTTACATTTGTGCCCCTTTCTCATCTCCTGACTTCTCAGGGCCCTTCAAGTGGGTCATTCCTCCTACTAGTCACTCCTAGCGTATTCAGTTTAAAAATAACACTGGATTAAAGTTCTCCAGTGCTTGCCACCTTCAGTAAACGCTCGTCCAAACTAAGAGAACTTCCAGGAAATGAGTCAGGTAGCACACTGATGGACTTCTAGAGGAGGGCTGTTCCACAGCCAGTCAGTAGTGGGGGGGATGTGACTGAGGCAGGGATATGATGGAGACCTAAAATAATCAGTGGTGCAGAGAGTGGCCAGAATCCTCCCAAAGTACTAGAATTCAGAGGCCTCCACTGAAGTTGATTATCGGGAGCCTGAATACACCCAAAAGGAAGTACTTCCTCACACAATGCATGATTAACTGGTGGAGGTCCCTTCCACAGGGTGCTAGCTTAGATGACTTTAAAAAGGGGTTAGGCAAATTTCTGGAGAGATGGATCTATGTTTGATAGCTAAAGGGAATCTTCATGATTGGAGGCAGCATTCCTTTGAGTACCACTTGCTGTGGCCAAGGGGGCAACAGCTGGGGGAGGCTTTTGCTTCCATGCCCTGCCGTGGGCCTTCTGGGTATTGGTCTAGCCAGTATTGGAAACATGGATGCTAGATTAGATGGAACCAGCCGGGCTGCTCTTATATGATGCCACCAATGTTCCCTCTAAGCTGTGGAGTCTTGTGAGCAGAAATTCTACCTTGTGAGCTACTGGCATTAAAAGTTGTGAGCGAGCGATTTGGCTACTGCATATATTAGTTTGCTCTGGAGCTGTCCTCCCTGAGCTAAGACAAAAATCTGTGAGTTGGAGGCTAAAAAACTGTGAGCTGGCTCACACTAACTCAGCTTAGAGGGAACACTGGATGCCACTGCTGTCCTAATGTGGTAGACAGAGGGTCTGATTAGAAGTTTGCCAGTGCTGTCAGTACAGCTGTTCCCCTTGCACACACACATTTAGGCTGTATGCACGGTGGATCAGGGCAGGAAATTGTGGGCTCATACAGATCACCCATCAACTGTAGAATATCAAATGATTGGTGTTTATACCTGCAGATCCCTACCAGCATATTCTCAGTCTGTCTGCACTATCCAACCTGTAATTTTGCAGTGTAGGGGTATGTGACCCAGCCTGTCCTTGTGCTCTGTCATGGCTATAAATGGGTTGTGGTAGTTGTGTCTATTGTTACCATTAATTACAAAATCTCTGTCCCGCCACCAAGGCAGCTAATAATTTAAAACACGCATGATAAAAATCACATTTTAAAACCATTAAAATCCACCCCCTATCCAAACATACATAATGAAAACAATCAAAAACAGTTAAAACACATACAAAACAGAGTTAAAATTTGTGGCAGGGTATGAGCTTTCATGAGTCACTGCTCACTTCTTCAGATACCTGAAGAAGTGAGCTGTGAAGAAGTATCTGAAGAAGTAGTCAGTCACGTATCTGAAGAAGCAGTGACTCACGGAAGCTCATACCCTGCCACAAATTTTGGTAGTCTTTAAGGTGCTGCTGGTCTTTTACTCCTTTCTACTGCTGCAGGCAGACTAACACAGCTACCAATCTTGATTAAAACAGAGTTAAAACATCCTTTCATGATTGATGGTTGGGGCATCATCCATTTGACCCATTCTGTTTCAAAGCACATTTCTTTTAAAATGTCGAACTTGAAACTGGCCCCAGAATTTTGTTTTCCATGCATGGGCTTCCTCAGAATCTCAGCTTTCATTTTAACAAAGCATTTAAGAATCAACAGTAACTAAACACAAGACACCTTTTTAACACAAGGCTGCTCACAAAGCGATTTACAACTGATGTGCACTTTTTAAAAAAGTGAAGGATGGTACGTGAGAGATGCCAGCTCTCTAGCAGCAATGGGGCAGGGCCCTGTGTGCTGAAGATGGCAGGTGCCTGGGCTTGAGGCTCCCGCCCTCGTCCCTCCCCATCAACCACTTTTTCAAAGCCTTCACAGCCAACACAAAAGTAAATTATGAGAACAGCCAGGGGTTCCAAAACCAAAGCAAATAAAACAGACTTGCCTTCGATCAAGACCTTTTTCCCAACAGGGGAATCGAAATCTAGCAGGACTATGGACCCCACACACATTTTGAATTTTGACACTGAAAAGCACAAGCCAAGGAGGAGAATGTGGTTTTAATTTCCAGTTCTTGCAGCCTCTGCAGTAGTCCTAATTCAGTTTGAGAAGGTGTTGCAGCAGTTCAGTCTATGGCTTATTGCAAAGCACTCTAGCTGGAAACCACCACCCCAGTGCACTAGAAGTTCTCTTTATTGAAGTAGAACTGGACCTTCCTCGGATCCAGGCTGGAGTGTTGATGGCAGCACCTTTGCAGAGATTTAGCCAGTGGGCCTGGTCCACACAGGAAAACACCCACCACAGACCTGCAAAAACCAAGGGAGGAGCTTCAGCGAAAAAACAAGCCCTGTGACTTAAAAAGGAGAGGCGAGTGAAGAAATTAATATACGAACAGGCTTTGCATACACTGCTTTAGAAGCAAGCAAGCAGTTCTGTATCCGAAAGGACAATCTGCTGTAATTAGAACACGTTATGCAAAGTGAGAAAGCACACATTGGTTAATTTGCATAATTGTTATTAATGGGAAGGAACAAAAACTATATAAGATGCTGTAGCCCTGCCCCTGGAAAGCTGCCCCTCCTACCACCACCTCACCACCCCAGCCCCTAAAGATGTCCATGCTAGGCAAATATCACGTTATAGCTACACCACAAATGTAAGACTTGATTCTCTCTTCCCAGGGAACGGTCGCTTTGAAAGTGGAGCTAGGGTTCCCAAAGAATTCACAGCCCCTTCACCAAATCAGTGATCACGGCAAGGGCTTCAGAAGAGTCTATCATTCAATAGAAGAGTTCCTGCTTTGCACATGGAAAGTCTGTGCTTTTAAATGTCTCTGGCAGGACGACGGGGGAAATCCTCCGTAGGCCACAGAGAATCACGGCTAGTCAGCAGACAATCCAGCTGCTTCATTATGCATCCGCACAGCTCCTCCATGCCAGGCAAAGCAGAATGTTATGCAAATGTGTGTATTTTGCATCATTTATGAAGAGCACAGGACCGGGGGTTGCCTTGATTTTCTTATTTATTTACACCATTTATACCCCCATCTTTCTCCCTAATGGGGGACACTAAGTGGCTGATATTGTTCTCTCCTCTGGGACCGTTACTGTTAGCACAGAGCCCAAGGCTCAGCGGAGCCCAGAAATGGACAATCCACCCTTAGTCTCAGCTCCACCACCCTGGTGCACAGGACAGCAAGCACTCACTTGGGATGTGCAGCTGCCACCGCTGAAAATTCATTGCTCCACATGGGCCTCCCAAAGGATGTCTTCTGCCTCAGGCCTGTCACCACATCCGTGGCTTTGTCAACGTTGAGCGCTGCATGACCAACCTGGATTCTCAGCAAAGAGAGAAAGCTGAAATGAGTCAGATGTCACAACAGCACTTCACGCATTCCAAGCAACTT
Organism: Gekko japonicus; assembly: GCF_001447785.1. Taxonomy (NCBI): domain Eukaryota; kingdom Metazoa; phylum Chordata; class Lepidosauria; order Squamata; family Gekkonidae; genus Gekko; species Gekko japonicus. Next base: position 155,622 of record NW_015177040.1, on the reverse strand, counting down.
GCTAAGACTGGCTTTTCAGATGCTAAGAGCCTGCTGAGCTCCATAGCCGATGCCTGTAGTAATAAGCTAGTTTGTGACTTAGGACATAACAAGTTTGGGGAAAATGTGTGCATTAGCTGTGTGCATTCTGTAATTTTGCTGTTAAAGTGCAGAAACGGGTAAGGTAAAGGTTCCCTTGCTCGAAAGTCAATCGCATCCGACTCTAGGGTTGTGGTGCTCATCTCCGTTTCAAAGCCGAAAAGCCAGCGCTGTCCAAAGACATTTCCGTGGTCATGTGGCCGGCATGACTAAACCCCAAGGCGCACGGAACGCTGTTACCTTCCCACTGAAGTGGTACCTATTTATCTACTTGCAATTTCTTGCTTTCGAACTGCTAGGCTGACAGGAGCTGGAACTAGAGACGGGAGCTCACTCCGTCATGCGGCACACTCGGGTCTCGAACTGCTAAACTACCGACCTTCCACAGCCTGCAGTTCAGCGTCTTAACCACTTGAGCCACCGCAGCTCCATGCAGAAACTGGTACAGACTGCAAAATTCAGCATCCTAGAAATCTCGGTGGAAATAACATATACACGCCTACAAGAGACCAATGTCAATTTTTCCACGGGGAGGTGATTTTGAGAGGCAAATGACTGGTGAGAGAAGAGGGGTGCAAGACCCTTTTCCAGCCCACCAACTCTCCACTCCAAATGCCCCCTGCTCCCTGCCCCCTTCTAGAGGCTTGTTTAACCTTGAAATACACATCTGGGCGGAGGGAAAAGTGATCTGGAGAGGAGAAAAGGTAAGCAGGGAAAGGGCTGGGCAAGTCCCTCTTTCCTTCCGCCACTTCTCCACTCAGAATCACCCCTCCTGAAGTGGATATTTAATGTGTGTTAAGTGGCATCAAGTCACTTCCAACCCTATGAATTAATGTCCTCCAAAATGTCCCATCAACAGGCTTGCTCAGGTCGGGCAAACTATGGCCCCTGGCTTCCTTGACTGAGTCAGGTCTTTTCATACGCAAAGCAATTGTTGGATTTACAAGGGTCTGTAATAATACGCCATTACACCTTCAGCTTTCATTTGTGCTTTAGGAACTATTTTAATCATTCATGGTGTGGAAATGGTGTTGGGTGAGGGTTCAGGCACTGCCCTGGTGCTCTCAAGGAAACCAAAGGGTGCCCCAGGCACCTCTCAGGCCAAGGACAGCATGAAATATGAAAGCTACCAAAGGATGAGTTTCCTTTCTTTGGTGCACCCATCCAATTTCAAAAGTTTGGTGGAGTGGCAAACAGGTCTCATCACTCCTGCCGGTTAATAAGAGGGAGCTTCAAATGGGCTGGCTCTGCGACTCACCATACTGCTGCTCCAGCCAGTGAGAAAAAGGTGGTAGCTCAAGAAACCTGCTCTGCCAGAGCTCTCCATCTCTTGTTCCAGGGAAGCCAGCAGGTTCTTGAACCAGCCAAAGGACCCAGTTTCACGGCAGATCCAGTAGAAGTAAATCTGGGGACCCATAAACACAAAGAGAGACGCTGAATTTGAAGAGGATAAGTATGAAGAGACATGAAAACATGACAGGGTAATGGTTGCTTTACTTGGTACGTCCTGATATCTTTTGCCTCACCGTTCAGTTTTGGTCAAACAGGCATTGCAGGTTTTGGAAGCACTACAGAAACCTGCAAATCCTGTTTCACCAAAGATGCTAACCAGGATGGGCACGGCAATGAGGCTCCTCTTATAGCATTATCAGCTCTCTGAAAAGCAGTCATCAGTCTCTAGTGTGAGACTGCAGAGTGCTCTACGGTCTTTGTTCAGTGCAGCTCAAAAACTAGCATTCTCTTGTCACAACGCGCCCGTGATGAAGCAACAAGAGCATCTTACAAGACGTTTATGAGATCCTATGAGATGGCAAGCCGCAAAGAGACAATTCTACGCGGCCACGGTTGCGTCTGCTGGCTCATGCCCAGCACAATTGTTTAGAACTATTTGGTCGTTAACAGAGCTGCCTCAGGGCAGACCAAATGCTAGGGAACTGGACATTGGCTGTGAGGCTTTTGCAAGCTATTTTGCAGATAAAGCCCTGCTGCTCCGCCGCGATCTCTCTGCCACAGTTGAGACAGTGAGTGAACTCGAGGCTCCATGCACGTCTTCTGGTTCTATACTGGATTCTTTCAGTCCACTCAGCCTTGAGGAAGTCAACAAATTGCTTTCGACGGTACGCCCAACCATGTGAAGCCTTGATCCGTGCCCTTCATGGCTTATAAAAGCTGGCCGTGAGGAACTACGAGGTGCCCTCAGGGATATTATCAACAAGTCCTTAGTTGAGGGACTGTGTCCGGGGGCACTCAAGGAACCGATGGTCCGCCCTCTCTAGAAAAAACCATCCTTGGACCCGGACGAATTGGCCAACTATCGGCCGGTCTCCAATTTGCCCTATGGGCAAATTACTTGACAGAGTGGCGGCGATTCAGTTGCAGAGCTTTATGGATGACACTTCCATGCTAGACCCGTTCCAGTCTGGCTTCCGACCAGGTCATGGGACAGGGACGGCACTGGTCGCCCTCACAGACGACCTCCGGAGGCACCTGGATTGAGGCGGTATGGCGGTACTGTTGCTGTTAGACCTGTCAGCGGCATTCGACACCGTTGACCATCAATTACTGATCCACCACCTCACCAACACTGGGATCCAGGGGCTCACCTTGCAGTGGCTTGTCTCCTTTCTCCAAGGTCAGGGACAGAGGGTGGCACTAGGGGAGCAGACGTCCCAGAGGTACCCGCTGGTCTGCGGGGTTCCTCAAGGGGCGGTACTGTCCCCGATGTTATTTAACATCTACATGCGCCCCCTCGCCCAGATTGCCCAGAGGCATAGGCTAGGGTGCCATCAATATGCAGATGACACCAGCTATATCTGTTGTTGGGCGGTCAGTCTGACTCTACCCCAGATGACCTGGAGCGGGCGCTTTGTGATGTGGCAGGCTGGCTTAGATTGAGCCGATTGAAACTGAATCCAACAAAGACGGAGGTCCTGTGCCTGAGTTGGAGTGGATCGGGGGTAGGGATCCCACTCCCGACCTTCGATGGGGCACCATTGGTGCCAGCGCTGAGGGTTAGGAGCTTGGGAGTGCTCCTAGATGCCGCTTTAACAATGGAGGCCCAGGTAGCAGCCACTGCCAAGGCAGCCTTTTACCATCTGTGGCTGATTAGGCAGTTGGTTCCCTTCCTTGAACGCAATGACTTGGCAACAGTGATTCATGCTATGGTCATCTCGAGATTAGACTACTGTAACGCTCTCTACATGGGGCTGCTCTTGTCTCAGATCCGGAAGCTGCAGCTAGTGCCAAATGTGGCAGCCAGGCTGTTGATGGGTCTCTCTATATGAGACCACATCCAGCCTGTGCTGAAGGCACTGCACTGGCTGCCAATAGCTTACCGGATTCATTTCAAGGTGCTGGTTTTGACCTTTAAAGCCCTATATGGTCACGGGCCTGCCTACTTGAGGGACTGCCTTTCCCCACATGTGCCCCAGAGAGCACTGAGGTCAAGGACACAGAGTCACCTGGCTCTCCCTGGCCCAAGAGATGCCAGGTTGGCCACTACTAGACCCAGGGCCTTTTCAGTGGTGGCTCTACACTGGTGGAACAAGCTTTTGGACCTTTTACAGTTCCGCAGGGCCTGTAAAACGGAACTCTTCCACCAGGCCTTCAATTAGGAGCTGCCACTGATGAATGTGCGACCGGAACACGCTATGGCCCATATAAAACATCGGTGGATACTGCCTCCCTTGAGGGGATTGTATATTGATGCCGCCATCATCTGCACTGTTCCTGTTAGATTTTATGATGTTAGGTAGCTGTTTATGTATATTTTATTGTATTTTAGTGTATTGACTGCTTTATTGCTTTTAATGTTGTTCGCCGCCTTGAGCCAGTTCCCAGCAAGGTGGGATATAAATTGAAAATAATAAATAAATAAATAAATAAATAAATAAATCAGGATAAGAAGAGACAGGTCTCAGGGTAATCTAGCAGCCTCGCCTTCACCCTAAGTTACCTTTTTAGTTTTGAGTTTCTGATCAGCATGCTGGAGCTTGTACCAAATGGATTTCAGCACCGAGGCAAAGGGGGTCACTCCAATCCCTGCTCCCACCAACATGGCCACCTCATACCGGAACACATCCTCACTGGCTGTGCCAAAGGGGCCGTCCACCTTGATCCTGAAAAGATAGATCTCAAATACTAACTCTTGTAGGTTGCGATGTTCCCCTAGACCCTCGACTAATGTTGCTAAATTTGTGGCCTGAGAGTGACATTCCCAACAAACAGAGAAAACTGATAAATCTACTCTTTACAGCCGCAAAAAATGTTATAGCTAAGAAATGGAAAGACGAACATCCTCCGACAATTAATTTATGGCTATCTAAAGTATGGGAATATTTTTTATTAGAAACCGTTTCCATTTTTAACACGAATGACCAAAATGAATGTGAACTAATGAACCCAACTGGTAAATGGTATCCAATTGTGGATAAGTTAACCTTTGAGTCTTTTGATTGGAAAGCGATTAGTGCAGCACAATACTCATTGTTATTGATAAGCTAGCAAACTTCTATTAGTATTTGAGTAAGTCAAATTGGAAGTCTGTATACACACTGACATATATATGAAAAATTGTTAAAATGTTGTTTGAGAACCTGTATTTATTTGTTATGTTCTGAATTAAAATCTAATAAAATATTATGGTTAAAAAAAAAAATCCTGAAAAGATGGGAAGAGCTGTGAGCCAGTTGCCTTCTCTGCTCCATTGACGGTCGCATGACATACCAAGCCAGACCACCATAAAACACTTGACTATTAAAAAAAATCTTAATGCCACAATTGGAATATTTGAGGGAATTTCCATATTAAAGTGGTTAAAGAGACGCTAATCATGTGATCCTGACTGAACTAATTCTTCAGTGAATTTTTAAAAACATTTTAAATTGTTAAACTTCAGTAACAGCTTTTCATTAAAATATTATCCATATACAGTCTTGCATTATGTTACAACTATCATCGATTATTCTTATCATCGCTTTTCTGCTCTATATGGATTGGTTGACTCGTTTACACAAAGTATTCTGTTATAAAATTGGAGTATTGATCAATGTAACATTAATAAAGTATAGGAACAGTCTGGTAACATAATATTGTTAAATGATTGCGTATTGGGGTATTTTTCCAAAAAGGAAAGCCATTTATCTAATAAATTTGGTTGATTTACAGAAACATGTTTTAGCTATATTGTCCGATATCTTGTCTAAAATAAAATAATCCCACAACTTAACGTACCATTGTTGCAACAGTGGGAATTCTTCACTGAATTAATTGAATGCATAGCTATGCATTCAATTGAAACAATCAGAGGTCATTTCGGGGGGGATCGCAGTCCCCCTGGGTGAGGTACGAGGGGCGGGGCACATGACGAAGCCCCGCCCCCTGCTTCCGGCCGCCCCGCTTCCAGCCCTCATTCAACCAGGAGGAGGCAGGAGAAGAGGGAGGGTAAGTTGCTTCCTCCCTGCCTCTCCCCACCCCTGCCTGCCTGGGGCCAGGGAGGGCCTTCGCGGGGCTTCCTTGCACTCCCACCGGCCTTGCAGGTCCACCGCCGGGCCCCTCATGGGGCTCGGCAGTGGAGCTGCAAGGCCGGCGGTGGCGGCCGGGACCGTTGGGGACGGGGTGTGTGGCCTTATGACACACTTCCGGTGATGTCAGGGGGTGTGGCCTTATGACACACTTCCGGTGATGTCAGGGGGTATGGCATATGCTAATGAGTTATGCTAATGAGTTCCCCTAGCTCTTTTTCTACGAAACGACCCCTGGAAACAATACATCTAAAGAAGAAAGCAATTTGGGTTTGGAGTATCATGTAAGACATCCTAGCATTCCCTCAAGAGCTGGATCCAGACTAAACTTGCCACATGGAAGGAGAGGTATAATTTCTGCCAATTCCGAAAGTCTCCTGTTTCCCAGGAAACAGCATTTCAGGGAGACTGATGAGCTGGAACAGGCGGGAGAGAGGTAGGAAAATTCTGTTCCGCTTCTGTGCCTTCTGTTAGTGGAAAACAGAGTCTGGATACAGCCCTATGTGAGAGGCGGAATGCCACTCAGTTTTTATAAGGTTTTTGTAACAAGATAATTTTGAACAATTAGCTGCCCAGTTTGGAGCCCCTTTGTAGGTTTTTAACTGATGAATCTAACTGAATAATTCGTAAAACACTGCATACTTGCTGTTTTTACAATTTTTTTCCTATTAAATCATCTTGGATGTGTGCTTTATCGTCCGGCCCTCGGAAAGCACAAGGAGCTATGCAGAATATTAAAGCCCCCATATTTTACTACTGCTGGTGCTGTTCAATTACATTTCTGGTTCTGAGATCTTCCCGTGCCCTATCAACACATATTCAGTGCCTGTTGTAATACTTCTGCTTCTGCTCACCTGGGTATCTTTGGAGTCTGCTGCTCAAAGGCGTCGATTAGAGACTCTGTCCAGTCGCCTGCTGCTCGGATGTGAACAGAGAAGTCCTCCTCCTCTGGTGCGGATGTGAGGGTGAACGGATGCCATTCCCAGTGGGAGATGGAGGGGCAGTTCAGGAAAACATACTGCCCCACTTCCATGCTGAAACCCTTCATGCGCATCTGCAGCTCAAGCACTTTCGAGGGGTGCTTGACAACCTAAAGACAAAAGCCTGACCGTGAAGCAAAATTACCTCAGGCTTCCTCGTCTGGGAGGCCGTGACAACCTCCCAGTTAGAATGATGGGGTTTGTCCTAACGTCTGCTCCCATCGCACAAGCCAGCCGCATGGTTCCCCTCACCTTTACCATAAGGGCACATGCTGGGGGGGGGGGTTCTAACAAGATGGAAGGGAAAATAGAGTAAGACAATATTCCTCTTCCTTTTCTATTTCTTTTTTCTTGTCCTTTTTTAAAGAAAAAAACCCCACAACGTAGCTCTTTACCAAACTCCCCATACCAAACTGCACAAAAACTTCGTTTCCAGTGCCTCTGTTTCTCTGCTGTGTGTAAGAACAGAGTTGCTATGGACAAATCAGCTTTTGAGGAACTGTCAAAAGCTAGTTTTGAAAGCCATTGTCTGACACAGAATCCCCAGCTTTCCCTTAACTGGGATTCCTCAGCAGCTGCTAGGCAGGAGTTCTCTCAGCATGCATAGATTACCCTCAACAAACACATAATCCCAGGAGAACATAATGGATCTCTGGGACAAGGGGCAAACGGTAAGGACCCCGCCCCCTCCTCGAGCTGAGACCCCCTTGGTTATTGGGGTCCCCCTCTTATTTTGGACTTGGTTGTTTTAATAGGCACTCCCTTTTAGAGCCTCAGTGCCAGAGAAGCTGAGACTTAGGGCTCCCATAAAGGCACCTGGGTTCAGCTATGACATTGGGAAAGTCCAGGAAAGCCCAGGAGAGAAAGGGCGTGCTGGAATTGTGCAATCTCTCCCAGCTCATGTGGCATATTTATTCTCAAGAACAAAAAAAACTTTCAGTATCGAGCTCCAGGATATGCCTAATACAATCGTATCCCTTGCTCCAAGGGCTACTTCATCAAGGCAATATGAACCATTTCCGGCCATAGACAGTTGGGCAACCCTTAAGTATCATTAATCCAATCCAGCCATTGATAAAGGCAGCCTAACATCTGAATCACCCTGGATGGGCCATCAGGAGGACATCATTCATGCTAAAACGGTCCAAGCATCACTCCATCTTGGAATGTCAGGTATCTCCCTACTAATCTTCCCACCAGATTTTGTCACCCGTTACCTTCAAACTGCCCAGTCAAATTCAAACGTCACATCTTGGACCAATCATGCTCCTGGGAAAGTGGGTTCCCATGTCTGTCTATGGGACCCTTCCCCATAAAAAGACCATCCCAAAACAGTGGAAAGTGTGCCAGGTAGAGATGTGAAGGCCCGGGGAAAAACCAGAAAAATTCGGGGGGGGAAAACATTTTTTCCCCATTTTTTTCCTGAAGCCTTTTTGTTTTTTTCCGAAAAATTGGAAAAATTGAAAAAAGAAAAGAAAAGGGAAAAAATTGATTGTGGAACGTTTTATTTTAACATGATTAATATATTTTAAGACAAGGTGTTCAAATATTTTCCAAATAATTTCTAAAATATATATACATGGTATCAGATTGATCTAATTTCTGTGCACATAGGACAAGTAAGTCCTAGGTTACAAACTGAACTCTCCAATGCAGGAACAAAACACATTTCTTCCTTTAGGAGGTGTGATTGTCAGAAGAAAATAAAAAAGTTTCAGTTTTGTTTTTGCATGTGGGCAAAACATTTGTAATAATTGTTTGGATACACTATATTTCATGCCAAGTAAAAATGTCCATAGTCATATTTTATGTTCCTAAAGTAACAGAATGACTTTCAATCTAGAAAAAACAAAAGAAATGCAATTTTCCCGAAAATTTCCGGGTTTTTTTCGGGGGGAAACGGAAAAAACCCGGGTTTTTTTCTGAGCTTCAAAATTTCCGGAAATTTTACATCTCTAGTGCCAGGTCTTCCCACTACCTGAACACCCCCGCGACTGTGTTGTAGGCTCCTTCCCCCCACCCCGTTGCTCTGCTCTTTGGACCTCAGCTGTGCTTGCCCCCGGACCTCTCCAGACCTCAAGCCCAGGATTTCAGGTCATATGTCCCTTCCCTAAAACGTCCCAGTTTCCTCCCTCATACCATTTATAAGTGTGCCTTCCTGGGGTGTGTGTGTGTGGGTGCATGTGTGGTGTCTTAGGGAATACGTTCTCAGGTGCCTAGTGTAGATACTTCATATTTTTACTTTTATTTTATTTTATTTTGCATGCAACAAAGCTATTTGTTTGTGTCTAAAATCATTCTCTCTCGGTCTCGTTCTTCATAATTGTATTGTTGGATACCCCTATCAAGATCCACCCTAGTACACATAGACCAAGGTCCTACTTGAACTGGACAAAAGAAGTCACTGAGTCCCTTCTCTTGCTTTGGGGTGAAACAAAAGGAGACACTTTTCCAGATTTCCAGGGGGTACAGCCGAAGCACCAGAACAGAATCCCCAAGGCAGCCTTCAGGAATGTATCCCACTCAAAAACACTGAGCTTGGGAGGCAGCATCAACACTTACCTTGGTGACGGCCACTTCCTGACAGGAACGCCAAAACCGCAAGACTCGTTCGAAGGCATAGAGAATCAGAGGGGCCAAAACCCATTTCCAGGACTTCAAAGAAAGAATAGAGTCATATCTATGCTAAAAGGACAGTCACAATTAAGACTTTTCTCACTGTTTGTACAACCCGCCTCTCTCCATAATCCCAGTACTTCCCTCATAATGGGCTCCACTGACCAGGTCCCACCCAATCCTCAACAAGCGCTTCCAGTTATGGATGAAATTGGAATTAGGATTGTTAGAATAAACAAGGAACACGATTATTAAATTTGACTAATGTGATTATTCTAAAAACTATTCAAGAAGACTTGATATTTAATTTCTAAGTTAAATATCTGAAGTAGCTACATTTTTCTGTGGGAGGAATGACTGCAATTCTGCAAGTACCCCTGTGAAAATCTGCTGATACATAAATGTACAGACTGAAAAGTGATGTAGAGGTGGAATCGTGCAAAGCTGGAAAGGTCTCAGAAGAAAAGCTGCATAGACCACAACCCCCATTAATTTCTAGAGTAAACAAGGCTATCCCTTAAACCCTCAGATTCCAGAATCTGAAGCAAATTCAGTTTTTCCCGGTAATGTTAAATGTAACACTCAAAAACATTCTATGTACTCTTTTTAAAAAAATGAAAACAAAAGGTTCTGATAGACTCCAACCACATAACTCAAGCTCATTTGCTAAAAGAACTGAATCTAGATGTCTCCAGGATGTACTAGACAAAAGGAAGCACTGGTGGTTTTTAACTTAGTCAGGAGAACGGTGGGTTCATATTCTTACTTCAGCAGGGATACTCCCAAACTCGGGCTCTTTGCAGTTGTGAGGG
>NW_015177040.1:130568-145302 GCF_001447785.1 Gekko japonicus | reverse complement strand
TAATTTCTGTGCACTGAGGACAAGCAAGTCCTAGGTTACAAACTGAACTCTCCAATGCAGGAACAAAACACATTTCTTCCTTTAGGAGGTGTGATTGTCAGAAGAAAATAAAAAAGTTTCAGTTTTGTTTTTGCATGTGGGCAAAACATTTGTAATAATTGTTTGGATACACTATATTTCATGCCAAGTAAAAATGTCCATAGTCATATTTTATGTTCCTAAAGTAACAGAATGACTTTCAATCTAGAAAAAACAAAAGAAATGCAATTTTCCCGAAAATTTCCGGGTTTTTTTCGGGGGGAAACGGAAAAAACCCGGGTTTTTTTCTGAGCTTCAAAATTTCCGGAAATTTTACATCTCTAGTGCCAGGTCTTCCCACTACCTGAACACCCCCGCGACTGTGTTGTAGGCTCCTTCCCCCCACCCCGTTGCTCTGCTCTTTGGACCTCAGCTGTGCTTGCCCCCGGACCTCTCCAGACCTCAAGCCCAGGATTTCAGGTCATATGTCCCTTCCCTAAAACGTCCCAGTTTCCTCCCTCATACCATTTATAAGTGTGCCTTCCTGGGGTGTGTGTGTGTGGGTGCATGTGTGGTGTCTTAGGGAATACGTTCTCAGGTGCCTAGTGTAGATACTTCATATTTTTACTTTTATTTTATTTTATTTTGCATGCAACAAAGCTATTTGTTTGTGTCTAAAATCATTCTCTCTCGGTCTCGTTCTTCATAATTGTATTGTTGGATACCCCTATCAAGATCCACCCTAGTACACATAGACCAAGGTCCTACTTGAACTGGACAAAAGAAGTCACTGAGTCCCTTCTCTTGCTTTGGGGTGAAACAAAAGGAGACACTTTTCCAGATTTCCAGGGGGTACAGCCGAAGCACCAGAACAGAATCCCCAAGGCAGCCTTCAGGAATGTATCCCACTCAAAAACACTGAGCTTGGGAGGCAGCATCAACACTTACCTTGGTGACGGCCACTTCCTGACAGGAACGCCAAAACCGCAAGACTCGTTCGAAGGCATAGAGAATCAGAGGGGCCAAAACCCATTTCCAGGACTTCAAAGAAAGAACAGTGTCATATCTATGCTAAAAGGACAGTCACAATTAAGACTTTTCTCACTGTTTGTACAACCCGCCTCTCTCCATAATCCCAGTACTTCCCTCATAATGGGCTCCACTGACCAGGTCCCACCCAATCCTCAACAAGCGCTTCCAGTTATGGATGAAATTGGAATTAGGATTGTTAGAATAAACAAGGAACACGATTATTAAATTTGACTAATGTGATTATTCTAAAAACTATTCAAGAAGACTTGATATTTAATTTCTAAGTTAAATATCTGAAGTAGCTACATTTTTCTGTGGGAGGAATGACTGCAATTCTGCAAGTACCCCTGTGAAAATCTGCTGATACATAAATGTACAGACTGAAAAGTGATGTAGAGGTGGAATCGTGCAAAGCTGGAAAGGTCTCAGAAGAAAAGCTGCATAGACCACAACCCCCATTAATTTCTAGAGTAAACAAGGCTATCCCTTAAACCCTCAGATTCCAGAATCTGAAGCAAATTCAGTTTTTCCCGGTAATGTTAAATGTAACACTCAAAAACATTCTATGTACTCTTTTTAAAAAAATGAAAACAAAAGGTTCTGATAGACTCCAACCACATAACTCAAGCTCATTTGCTAAAAGAACTGAATCTAGATGTCTCCAGGATGTACTAGACAAAAGGAAGCACTGGTGGTTTTTAACTTAGTCAGGAGAACGGTGGGTTCATATTCTTACTTCAGCAGGGATACTCCCAAACTCGGGCTCTTTGCAGTTGTGAGGGCTGCTCTCTTTATCCCACTCTGTATAGTAGGGTGCACATTCCTTTGGATTATGCTCCTTCAGGCTGTCTGCCGTTTGCCCACGGACGGCACCTCTGGAAAAAGAAGAAAACCATCAAAGCTGCTCTTTGCAACCCTTCTCGAAGGAAAATGAGATGATGGAAAGCTAAACAGTGGGAAGGGACAATCCTCAATGGGGTAATAAATACGGGCCACCTCAAACCTCTCTATGCCTTCAGTTTTTCCGAGAGGGGCTGTGGCTCAGTTGGTAGAGCATCTGCTTTGCATGCAGGAAGTCCCAAGATCAATCCCTGGCCCATTACATATACACATCTTACTGCAGATTTTCAGAGCAGTAAGCCTTTCATCTTGACTTTGGATGCTGTGCACGCCTTATGTACTATTCTTTTTCCTCTGCGTATCTATTCGACTGCTACAATAAAAAAGCCACACTTTCCTAAATCAGGATGGAACGTTGTTTGTGATGTGAGGGGGATGGGGGTATCCAACGTTATTTTTTTTAATTTATGCAATTGCTCTATCACAACTGCACAGTAGCATCCAGCAAGCGCCTTCCATTTAAATCCTCGTGGTTCAGGTTTTGCACATGCATTTTAGCATTAGTTTGTTGAAGGAAAGGGAACAGAAGGGAATGCAGGCAAAGGGAGGAAACCCAGTGTTGAAATTGACAAGACTTTTTTGAAACCGACAAGCAGCTGCGAAGCCCCTTTTTCATATTTCCGCGCACTAGGGGATACTCTGTTATCAGCCACTGTGAAAAATGGAAGTCACACAATCTCATAATATGGGGAAACATGTTGAGTGTACAGTGGTAGAACCCACTGACAGTGGCATTGCAAGCTGTAATAGTTGGCAACATGTGTGGGTGTGCACGCGCGTGTGTGCCTGTGCAAAGTTGGCTGCAACTCCACCATGCTTAGCACAGGGCTGCAGTTTGTATGGGGGAGGAGTCCTCTGGCAGAAGCTCTGGAGAGCTTTTTTAGTCTTATCTCACTAAATTGGGGGGAAAATGGGGGAGGGTATTTTTGCCGATGCCCTAGCGCAGCTGCATAGTAACATAATTTCCTGCCCTTCCTTGCAAATTTGCGTGGTTTTCTCTGTGATTCTCTAATCTGATCATGCACAGTGGTCGTGATCTTCACCGTTTTTTAGAACCTGTCCTGTGCAGATTGCACTCTTCCTCCAAATGGATCAATCTCAAGCAATTTTTAAGTTTGGCAGTTTGCAGAAGGTCCATGTGGCTCAGCCACCATGTTACTGTTAGGCTTCCAGAGACTCCCAAAATGGGTCCCCCCAAAAAACTTTGTTCACTAACACATGAAAGGGAAAAATGTTTTCAAAGCTTTAGGCATCCCATCCCAGTCTCTCTCTCTCTCTCTTTACATCTCATGTCAATTTCATTCCATGCTGATGATAACCACCCTTTATTTTGTTTGTATGAAGCACTGAAATCTTTTTTTTGGGGGGGGGGGCTGCACTGGGGATGCTGCCGTTTGCCTCCTCTCTGAGCCCCCCTTCAAGTCAATACCAGCAGGGAACTAAACCTTGTGCACCTCCTTCTAAACTCCCCCGCTCCTGTAAGACTAATTTTTTTTCATTCAGTGATCCAAGACTAGCAATAATCTCATATCACTAGACTCATGCTGCTTGTAAAAAAAATTAAAATGAGGGGGAAATGGAGCTTCTACACGGATGAAGAGGGAGGATGGCAGGAGGTGCAGAGCGGGCAGAATGACCTCAATGTGGATGGGGAGTGACCTTTGAGGGGCAGCTTAGGGAAAGGGGGAAGTATGAGGGAATCTGTATACTTTTGAATTACCTTTGTCTTGGAAGAAGAGATTGGATTTATACCCCGCCCTTCACTACCCAAAGGAGTCTCAGAGCGGCTTGCAAACTCCTTTCCATTTCCCTCCCCTCCCCACAACAGACACCCTGTGAGGTGGGTGGGGCTGAGAGAGCTCTTGACAGAAACTGCTCTTTTTCAAGGACAGCTCTTATCAGAACTACGACTTGCCCAAGGTCATCCAGCCAGGTGCAAGTGGAGGAGTGGGGAATCAAACCCGGTTCTCCCAGATTACAGTCCGCGCACTTAACCACTACACCAAACTAGATGCGAAACGAGGGGGAAATCGGCACAAAAACTCTCTCAGAAAACCCGGGGAAACAGCAACCCGAAAGCAAACTGAGCACTGGAGGGAGGAAAATCAACGCAGAACAACAAAGAAAACCCAACAGACATGCATGGTCAAAGCAAGGGGAAAAACCCGTGCATAATAGGCCCCCGGCACCTCCAATGAAAAAGGATCACCTCAGCAATGACGTGAAAGGTTTCTGTCCTGGAGAGATGCTGCCAGTCTGGGTAAACAGTACTACTACCACCACTACTACTATTTTTATTTATTTGTTTATTTTAAAAATACTGACTTTAATGAGCCAGTGGTCTGACTCAGTAGAAGGCAGCGTCATGTGTTCTCCCTCCCTCATTCCCCATTGCCTTAGAACACCTCTCTGTTGTTTGTGGTGGCTTCAGTACTGCAGTAGAAGAAGAAGAGGAAGAAGAGATTGGATTTATACCCCACCCTTCACTTGGAGTCTCAGAGCAGCTTACAAACTCCTTTCCCTTCCCCTCCCCACAACAGACACCCTGTGAGGTGGGTGGGGCTGAGAGAACTCTGACACAAACTGCTCTTTCAGGAACAGCTGTGCCGGAGCTTGTGACTGACCCAGGGTCACATCAGCAGGTGCAAGTGGAGGAGTGGGGAATCAAACCCGGTTCTCCCAGATTAGAGTCTCAGAACGGCTTACAAACTCCTCTCCCTTCCCCTCCCCACAACAGGCACCCTGTGAGGTGGGTGGGGCTGAGAGAACTCTGACAGAGACTGCTCTTTTTCAAGGACAGCTGTGCCAGAACTTGTGACTGACCCAAGGTCACATCAGCAGGTGCAAGTGGAGGAGTGGGGAATCAAACCCAGTTCTCCCAGATTAGAGTCCCCGCACTTAACCACTACACCAAACTGGCTCTTGTGTTTCTTTACAAGATTGTGCATTCATCCCCAGAAGCAGATGCAGAAAGAAATATGGAGAAAGAAATATGGAAGCCGAGACTCCAGCTACTGCAAGCGGCAGGGGCACATAGGACAGGCAGCTGAGTTTCTCTTGAGTTAGCCTTACGCAATGCCATGGATGACGAGGCCTGCAAAATAGATGACGAAGAGGTGATGGGTGTACCAGAAGACCTCGAAGTAGCTCCGGCGGATGAACTCCACGGAAGAGGTGACCATAAGGATCAAAGCCAAAGTGATTATCACGCCGGTTAAGCCTGGAATGGTGGTGAATGCCACATGCAAAGGTGTCTGCAAGCGGGAGAAAAGGAAAACCAGCTGATGTCAGGCAGAGTCCAGAAGATGAGGACTTATATACACAAAACGTATGGACTTTCAAAAGGCTTTTGACAAGGTACCTCAACAAAGACTCCTGAGCAAACTTAGCAGTCATGCGATAAGAGGACGGGCTCTCTTACAGATTCCAAAGTGGATAAACGACAGGAAGCGAAGAGTAGGAATAAATGGAGGGAAGTAAGCGGTGGGGTCCCACAAGGATCGGTATTGGGGCCAGTACTATTTAATTTATTCATTCATAAATTATCTGAAACGAAGGGTGAATAATGTAGTGGCCAAGTTTGCAGATGACACAAAATTATTCAGGCTGATGAAAACCAAGGCTGACTGTGAAGAGCTCCAAGAGGTCCTCCACAAACTGGGTGAGTGGGTGACAAGGCGGCAAATGAAGTTCAGTGTTGGTAAGTGTCAGGTGATGCACACTGGGACAAAAAATCCAAACTTCAAGTATAGGCGAATGAGGTCTGAACTTGAGACGGAGAGGGGGAAAGATCTTGGGGTCATAGTGGATAGCTCAGTGAGTGTGTCAACCCAGTGTGCTGCAGCGGTATAAAAGGCAAACCCTATGTTAAGTATTATTAAGAAAGGGACTGAAAATAAAATAGCTGATATTCTAATGCCCCTGTGTAGATCTATGGTCTATTTCTTTTTATGGTCTATTCCTCAATCTGTCTATTCCTTTTTAGAGTCATTTAAGCTGCGGTGGCTCAAGTGGTTAAGACGCTGAACTGCAGGCTGTGGAAGGTCGGTAGTTCAGCAGTTCGAGACCCGAGTGTGCCGCATGACGGAGTGAGCTCCCATCTCTAGTTTCAGCTCCTGCCAACCTAGCAGTTCAAAAACAAGAAATTGCAAGTAGATAAATAGGTACCACTTCAGTGGGAAGGTAACAGCGTTCCATGCGCCTTTGTGTTTAGTCATGCCAGCCACATGACCACGGAAATGTCCTCGGACAGCGCTGGCTCTTTGGCTTTGGCTTTTAAATGGAGATGAGCCCTAGAGTCGGACTCAACTGGCTTTCGAGCAAGGGAACCTTTACCTTTTTTAAAGCTACTTACTGACTGTCAACACAGTAATGAATTTCATTACAGTTAGGTTTTGTATCAGTATCAGAGGTCGGTTGGAATTAAAAATTGGGGATCTGTGAACATGTGCAAATTGCCATTTGCCTCTACAGTATAGCATAGTCAAATAATGTAACAGGGGTAAGAATTCATAGACATCCAATCAGATTTCTTCTCTGTTGTTTCAAACTGTCTTACACTAAAGCGGATTGGTGTTCTATGGCGCTCTACTGCAGCTGGTCGAGATCTCAGGCAAAACACCCTGACCTGGATAGCCCAGGCAAGCCCAATCTCGGAAGCTAAGCAGGGTCAACCCTGGCAGGTACTTGGAAGGGAGACCTCCTTGGAATACCAGAGGTGGGGGCAGGCTTTATTCAGCCGCCTCTCTGAATACCCTCCAGGCCCCCAGTAGGGGTCAGTCACCAGAGGTCGCCATGATTTCCAGGTGCACACACAGTCAGGCAAAGCCTCTCCCTTGCTACAGGACATCCTTTAATTAGAGACACATGGATGTCAAAGCACATACTCTGCTCATGGGCTATGGGCCCTCCCAGTGCTTGAGCACTGGCAAATCTCATTTCAGAAAATCCCTGCTAATGACCAAGGGTGGTCTGGCACTCACCGTAGTGTTGGAATTGATGGGGTTCAGCCACAGCCCATCATCCTGGTGCAGTTCAGAGAGTACAGAAGCCAGGCTGTTATCTGTCGCTTGCTGGGCATCGTTGTACCACTCAAAGTTGCACAGGTGAGCAATGATGTGAATAGCTGGGGGGGTACAAGGCAAAACTGAGCCAATTCCCTGCAAGCACCCAGCCTCAACAGCTACCCTGACTCCAACATGCAGATGGGCCTCTTCCTCCTCCTGCTAGGCAGATAGAACTACAGCAGGAGGACCGTATCTGGAAAAAGACACTTGGGCCTGCTTTTAGGGTTTACAAGTCCCCCCCAGGCCTCCGACAGGGGGTAGAGGGGTTGAGTTGCCAGGTCCAGGTTGGTAAACTCTTGGAGATTTGGGAATGGAGCCTGGGGAGGGCAGGGACCTCAGTGGGGTACAATGCCATAAGAGTCCACCCTCCAAAGCCTCCATTTTCTCCAGGGGAACTATCTCTGCAGTCTTGAGATGAGCTGCAATGCAAGGGGATCCCCAGGCCCCACCAGGAGGTTGGCATCCCTATGGGAAGTTTCAGACCAAAGTTGGTTCCAAATGGAAAGAGGGTGACTGGAGCTGAGATAGTTTTGTGCGAGATGAAACTTTAGAAATTCAAATCGGAAATAGAATAAATGTTTTTGAAATGTATCTATTGTATTTATTAGATTTTTATCCTGCCCTTCCTCCAAGGAGCTTGGGCTTGTCTACATAGTGT
Organism: Gekko japonicus; assembly: GCF_001447785.1. Taxonomy (NCBI): domain Eukaryota; kingdom Metazoa; phylum Chordata; class Lepidosauria; order Squamata; family Gekkonidae; genus Gekko; species Gekko japonicus. Next base: position 137,628 of record NW_015177040.1, on the reverse strand, counting down.
GAGAGAGAAATTATGTTTTCAATAGTTTCCCCATCAAGCACTTGCCACACAAACACCCCCTTCATATTATTCTGACAGATGCAGTAGAACGATGGATGGTGACCGGCCCAGGGTCACTCAGAAAGCTTCAGGGCATAATACGAATTTGAACCCAGATCCTTCTGGTCCTATCCCAGCAACACACTCCACCACTCTGGTTCGGGAGATTAAAAAAAATATCTTAAAGCTTGTACATTTTAAAAAAGGATAACTAATTGCCAAAATTAATTATTAACATCATGACCCCTGACTCTTTTCTTTAACTGAGAGTTAATCTGAATTAGAATAGTTTAGAATGTGGCTAGCAAATTGCATTGATTCCCCCCCCCCAAAAAAAATCATTTATATTCTGTTGCTTATCTTGCCAAATTCCCTCCAAACACTGTATTCAGAGCATTTGTGGGGTGACTCAGAGAATTCTCTTACTCAGAAAAAAGAGTAGTATATAACTAGAGTCCAGTGCTGCACCTTTAAGACCAACAAAGGTTTATTCAAGGTATGAGCTTTCCTGTACAAAACACACTTCTCCAAATACAAATATTTGAAAAAAGCGTGCCTTGCACACGAAAGCTCATACCTTGAATAAACCTTTGTTGGTCTTAAAGGTGCCACTGGACTCTAGTTTTGTACTCCTCCTTCAGACCAACATGGCTGCCCACCTGGATCTATCAGAAGAAAGAGTGCTAGATCCCGGCAGAAGTCAGCGTACCTGTGTGCAGGACGATCATGTAGGCTACCAGCTTGTGAAAAGTCAGGTTGTGGTCCAGTTGCTTCCTCATGGTGCGCCTGCAGCACTGAATGGAAGCACAGTTGCCAAGTTCAGTAACAGCACATTTATTTCCTAGGAGGAAACCACAGGGTTTGCAGCCCATGTTTTCCACATAAGGAATGCAAGCTAAGGGAAAACTAGTGGGCGCTGTTTTTTCTCACAAAGTCCCCTGTTATTTTCAATAATGTCTTCCCCAGTCGTATTTTGAAATTCGGTGTTAAGCCCAGCTGAGTACAAAATGGGAGGGAAGGGAGGGGGAAAATCAGCCAGTGGAAATCCAGTTAAACACCCTTCCTTCTCTCTTCCTGATTTCCCCACATGTCTCTCTGTCCCCATACATTCATGTTATCTCAGGAAATACATTTGTTTGGTAGATAGCATATTGTTCCATCCCAAATAAATACCAAGTGTTTAGGGGGAAAGCTAGAAATAAGTCTTAATGTTTTTGAAATTGTCTTATATAGGTAAAGGTTCCCTTGCTCGAAAGCCAGTCGCATCCGACTCTAGGGTTGCGGTGCTCATCTCCGTTTCAAAGCCGAAGAGCCAGCGCTGTCCGAAGACGTTTCTGTGGTCACGTGGCCAGCATGACTAAACACCAAGGCGCACGGAACGCTGTTACCTTCCCACCAAAGTGGTCCCTATTTATCTACTTGCAATTTCTTGCTTTCGAACTGCTAGGTTGTCTTATAGTTATGTGCATATTCTTAGTTTTCAATTGTTTTATAATATATAAACCGTTTTGGGAACACGGGTTGAAAAAGCAGCCTTGATGTGTGAAAAGTAAATAAGTAATGGATTACCTGCTGTATTTATTTATTACTCTTTCTTTGTATGCTCCACTTGCATAGAGTGCAGTCCTGCTGCAGAGTTGCTTCAGTCTAAACCCGCAGGCTTGAACTGGAGTAAATCTGCGTCAGGATAAGTACTGTCAATTGAATGAGAACTCAGAAGTGGGTTCCATTTTAAAATTCCATCCAAAGACCGTCTTCAGAAACAAGCCATCATCTCACTCCGCCATTGCCCCGAGATGATAGCCTTTTTATCCCCAAAGGTTTGCTTGGTTCTGTACTCACTGAGCAGGTACCCCTCAGGAAGGAGAGAAGGTTCCGGCAAACTGGCAGCAGGATCAGCAGGCTGTTGAAGTTGATGCATTTGGCTGAAGCACGTGCCCAAGCCAGTGCAGACTGCAAACACAGGACGGACTTTTAAACAAAATGTATTTCTATACTTAAAACACTGAAGTTTCCAAAGCTCCATAAGGGTTTCCCTATGAAATAATGCAGCAAAGATAGGTTGCCAGCCTCCACGCTTGGAGATCTCCTGGAATTACAACTGATCTCCAAACTACAGAGATCAGTTCCTCTGGAGAAAATGGCTGCCTTGAAGGGTGGATTCCATGGCATTATACTCTTCTGTTAGGGTTGCCAGTTCCTCCCTGGCCACCAGCGGGGAATAGGTTGCCAGATCCAGTTTGGGAAACTCCTGGAGATTTGGGGTTGGAGCCTGGGGAGGACAGGGACTACAGTGGGGTACAATGCCATAGAGTCCCCCCTCCAAAGCAGCCATTTTCTCCAGGGAAACTGATAGGGTTGCCAAGTACTACCTGTTGCTGCAGCGGGGGACTCCCGGCTCGCTCCTGGAGTGCCCGGGGGGACTTGGCAAGCCTAGAAACTGTAGTCTGGATATGAGGTGTAATTTTGGAATCTCGCCAGGCCCCACCTGGAGGTTGGCAACCCTAGCTACCATTTGGACAACCCATGCAGGGAAGTGAGTGCCGGCGTGATCCCCATTGCTGCCAAGTTTCCATGTTGCCCCTCCCCTTGCCCCTTGCCTTTGGGGGATGCATTCAGGTGTATGATCTCTGGAGCCAGTGAACAGATGCATTAGGCAGTCTCACGAAAGACATTTAAGATTTCCAGGTCTTGGGGGTTGACCTAAAGTTTTAAGGCTTTAGTCTTTTCTGAATCTCAAAAAACAAAACAAACCCCAAAACCTTCACGGGCTAGAGTGAAGGGAAGCCTGCCTTTCTTTGTCTAGAGATGTTCCTAGTCAGGCTCCACCCCCAAGGCATCCTGGTGTTGCCAGGCTATACATCTGACTTGCTAGGTGCCAGTCTCTGCTGCCACCGGGCATCATAAAGCCTCACCCCCTATGCCACCAGGCTCCACTCTTTGGCTCCCCAGCCCCACCTCTGCATCTCAGGCTCTGAGCAACCTGTGCCATTTTAGCAGTTTATGAGGTGTTTAGCAAACTGGTCCCTTAGCAGCCGTATTTGGGTTAAACATGTGCACTAAATAAAAATTATATTGATGACTTTTACTAAAAGAAAAAGAAACTTTAAAAAAATCTGGCGACTTAACTCGGTATTTAAAAAAACATTTATGAACCACTACCTGCCTCTAGTGTTTTTTACTCAGAGTAAAACATACCAAAATCCATCATCATAAAGACAATAATAATTGTATTTTACATCACATTAGAGTATTCATAGCCCTTCGCATACATTTATCTTGCAATCCTTTTATCACCCCTGCTTGTACTGTTATTCCCATACTGCAGATTCCGGGGGAGGGGATATATTTGTATATGTTCTGCCAGCATGGGATTGTGCATATCTTAATCCTGTTGCTGAATTTTAGTTTTTAGGTGGCAAAATACTAAAATGCACCTATATGTTCTGTGTAGCTTCATGAAAAATGACAGGTACCCAACAGGGGAGAAAGAAAGGTTGCTGGGTCCTGCTTGGCCGCTGGCAGGGGATGAGGAGGTGGGGTTGCTAGATCCAGGTTGGGAAACTCCTGGGGATTTGGGGATGGAGCCAGGGGATCTCCAGGTTCCACCTGGAGGCTAGCATCCCTAGGACAAAAGCATTTTTATGGGAGTGATATTTGGCTGGAAAAGAGCCAAAGAAAGAAGGATTACGGTCTGTTTCCCCTGACTTTCCCATTTAAATCAGGAGCTACCAGTCCCTGCAGTCCATACAAGGAAATATTTCCATTTGGAAGCCACTCGGGAAAGAGCTTTTGTCATTTTATTATTTTGTCATGGTAGTCTCTGACCTGGACGGCTCAGTCTAGCCTGATCTTGTCATATCTCAAAAGCGAAGCGGTGCTTGCCCTAGTTAGTAGTCGGATGGGAGACCTCCAAGGAATTTCAGGGTCATGACGCGGAGGCAGGCAATGGCAAACCACCTCTGAATGTTTCTTGCCTTGAAAACCCTAAAGGTAAAGGGAAAGTGTAATGTATTCAGACGCTGCAATGAATACGTTAAGATGTAATGTGAAACATCTCATAGGGAAGCTATGTTAAGCTTCGTCTTGAACAGGGATTGAAGTTCAAGACTAATGCGTTCAATCAGGTTCAAATGTATATAAGTGGGAAAGACTCTGATTGGTCCTTATTCGCTCAACCTGATAGGTTGATAACTGTAGCATCGGACTTAACAGAAAGGTTTCCCTTGCTCGAAAGCCAGTCGAATACGGTGCTCTAGGGATACGGTGCTCATCTCCATTTCCAAGCCGAAGAGCCAGCGCTGTCCAAAGGCGTTTCCGTGGTCATGCGGCTGGCATGACTAGATGCCGAGGTGCACGGAACACTGTTTCCTTCCCACCGACATGGTACCTATTTATCTACTTGCAATGTCTTGCTTTCGAACTGCTAGGTTGGTAGGAGCTGGGGCCAGAGACGGGAGCTCACTCCGTCCCGCGGCACTTAGGTCTCGAACTGCCGAACTACAGAACTTCCAGTCTGCAGTTCAGCATCTTAACCACTTGAGCCAACAAGTGGTTTGCCATTGCCTGCCTCTGCACAGCAATCCTGAAATTCCTTGGTCTCCCATCCAAATACTGACCAAGGCTAACCCTGCTTAGCTTCCAGGATCTGATGAGAGAAGGTTAGCATGGGCTATTCAAGTCAAGGCAGCCTACGGGCTTGCTATAAATCAGCTGTGACTTGACGGCACTTTCCACGCCCATCACCGCCTCCACAATGCTGCTTTAGATACTGATTGCTGTGTTATTCTCTAAAAACCTTGAAAGAGGCACTCATAGAACTCCATGGAATGTTTCATTCCACCTGTGTCTCTCCATAGGTTGTAAGTTTCCCTAGCAGTGAGAAGGCAGAGGCTGTATTCACACGCGATGCTCACCCACAGGAGTCGTCTTGTATAGTGGTATTTTTCATCCCTGTCAAACGTCAAGAAGAATGTCACAAAGAGGAAAATGTTCAGCCCCAGCCAAACTGCCTAGAGAGAACAAAGGGAGAAAAAGATGTGTCACGGCTGCGAGCTTTATAACATCTGCTACCAAATAAGGGTGAAGTCGTTGTTCCGTTTTTTAAAAAGACACCTTATCATTTAGCAAGAAAGAAGAAGAAAATAAAAATATGTGAACATATATGGAGTTGCTGGCTCAATTCAAGTTAGTGGAGTGGGTTTTCGCCCTCCTTGTAACATCTGACTTGGCTCAGTTGAGTAGTCCGAATCCATTTGGTCCGTCCTGCATCTACACCCTCCTTGCGACACACCTGTCTCTAATCTTGCTGGATTGACTTGGAGGTGAAGGAGTGGGGGCTCAGTCTCCTGAGACTAATGAGGATTCTTGGTCTTTTCCAGCCGTCAGCCCTATAAGGTCATAATTATATTCCCATTTTACAGTGTGAACCCAGAAGAGGAGAAAATGGCTGCTGTGGAAGGGGAATTCTTTGGCATTATATGCTATTGAAGCCCTTCCCCTCCCCAAATCCCACCCTCCTCGGGCTCCACCCCCAAAATCTCCAGGTGTTTCCCAACCCAGAACTGGCGACCATAGCCTAGCGAGAGACCTGACTAGACAAATAGGCCATTTTACCCGAGGCCACAAATAAGCCCACAACAGAGAAAACCACGTTACTTAGCAATGCATTTGTATAGTGCTTTTGAGGTTTGAAAATACGGTACATACATGATCTCAGTAACAAAAACACCCTGAAGGCCAATAGGATTAGTTCCACATTACAGGAAGGAAAGTGAGGCTGAAATAAGAGCATGCCTTAGACGGCCTAATGAGTTCAAAGCCAAGATCCAAGCACAACGGGGTGGATCCTACCCCTGTCCTACCACGACACCGAACAAAGTTTATTTCTTTATTCATTCATGTATTCAAATATTTATTTCCCACCTTTCATTTTGGCTCAAGTTTAAGAAATTCGGGTTGCCAACTTCATATTGGTAACATTCCTGGAGATTTGGAAGTAGAGCCTGAGGAGGGCGGGGTTTAGGGAGGGGAGGGTCTTCAGCGGGGTATAATGCCTTAGAGCCCACCCTCCAAAGCAGCCGTTTTCTCCAGGGCAACTGTCCTCCATAGTATGGGGATCAGCTGTGATTCCGGGAGATCTCAGGCTCCCACCTGGAGATTGGCAACCCTGTGAGTCTTCCTCTAACTTAAGTGGCCAATCCTGCAATGGCAGATAATGGTTGGATCCACTTCAGCTGGAGGAAGGCTACTTAGAGAATGGTTGGATCCAGTCATAAGAACATAAGAGACGCCAATGTTGGATCAGGCCAAAGGCCCATCCAGTCCAACACTCTGTGTCACACAGTGGCCAGAAATACCAGGTGCCATCAGGAGGTCCACCAGTGGGGCCAGGACATTAGAAGCCCTCCCACTGTTGACCCCCCCCCCCAAGCACCAAGAAGACAGAGCATCACTTGCCCCAGAGCCCCTATCTATACCTTGTGGCTAATAGTCCAATTTCTCGGGCCCATGTGCCATGGTCCCGCCTCTGCCTTGCATCCTGGACATACATACAAGGGCGTGCCATTAAAGAAAAAAGCTATTTTATTTCTTCAATCTAATAAATAACCCGTAAAACAGCGATAGACCTGTAGCTCAAAACCCCCCCCCCCTGTTGAACCCTCCCTATGTTTGGGCCTTTTTCATGGGCTCTCAGCTCAATGGCCTTAGATTGGAGCAACTGTTTAGGATTACACTTTGCTTTGCATACTGTCCCTTTTCTCCTTTAGTTGTTTTGTCTGATCTCATGCCTTCCATATTCATTAAACCTATTGCTGATTCTCACTGTAATCAAAGAAAACCATAGTTATAATTTTCATTGTCGCTGACTAGTAAGATATATACCATTTAAGTGGTCTCTCTTCCCCCTGAAATAGGCTATTTCGGGGTCAGTTACACTTTTCTTAAAAGTTTTTTGTGTAAATCACTTTGGAATAGATCCAAATTCCATTCCTACTGGTCAGCAAAAATGGCTGCAGAC
>NW_015177040.1:127567-130506 GCF_001447785.1 Gekko japonicus | reverse complement strand
TCCTGCAGCTTGCAAATATCACATAAAATGCATAAAAGCAGCAGCCTAGGGTGATTTTGCAACTGTCTCCCAAACATCCCAACATGGGAAAGTTAGTAGGAAAAAAAGAAAACCCTGGGAAGAAGAGACTCTGTCTTGAGACTGTCGTGCCCTGGTGGAGCCCCAGGCTGTAAGGAGAGCTCTGTAAGCTCTTGGAGGATTGGCTACATTAGGGGGGATAGGACCCCTCCCCCTTGGTCCCACCCCCCTGTGGTTCCCTGTGATGCCCTTCCCTAAAGGTTCTACCTATGGGTGGGCCACTTCCGGGGTGTCTGTGCGAGCGAACGACAGCATCTGTGATGTCCCTGACCCTCGTCCCTCCAGTAAGTTCGGGCTTTTCCATTTACTCTGCAGCTGTGCCCGCGCCCATCCCTCCCGGCAACCCTCTATCTCTCCCCCTTCTCTCCCTAGTCCTTGACTTCTGGGCATCCCTGTTCTCGGGGGAAGTGTAGTTGGCATCACGGCAGTTTCCAGGATCTCGCCTGTAGTTCCTATAGCTCTAAGGTGGTCCCCTGAGCTCCCGTTGGGCTGTGAGCCTGGCACGGGGCATGTCAGTCCTGCCGCAGCAGCCTCAGAGGCCGCGGAGGAACCCACGGCGGGACAAAGACACTGTGCTCCAATTGCCTTTGAGGAGTAACTTGCATACATTTAGGCCCTTTTCACAGTATCATTCTCAACCAGATGTTATTTGTTGTTTGCCCAATTTCGAGTAAAGCGATACAGGGATGGGGGCTTCCTACAGTGAATTTCCTTCCATTAATGAGCCACCTCTGAAGCACTATGGTCATTTCAAACAGTACCGCTTTTTCCCTGGCCCTTTTCACCGCACAATCTTCCTGACCTTTTTTTGAACATTCTAAGTTGAGCGCTATAGCACTAAACCAATATAGCACTTCAGTGCTATAGCGGCACCATTGAGATGCCTTGACTCCATTGACTCAATGAAGTTAATGCACCTCAGTGCATCTTCAGTGCTGTAGTGCTATAGTGGCCCCAGTGGGAAACAGCATTGTAGGAAACACTATGGACATTTTAAACAGCACACCACAGCAATTTAGAAGCACAATGAAAGGGTAGAAAATGGAAGAAAGCAGTTCCCCTCAAAAGCGACTCAACCACAATTATGAATTAGACGAAAATATTAAATCTACTATGATTTCTTGGATGCAAGATATGGGAAAAGATATGGAAATTGAGCAGTGGGATACAATATGGAAATCCATTAAATTTATGAGAGCCATTGCTTTTAAAGAAAATATTTACAAAATGTACCACAGGTGGTACTGGTCCCCAGATAAAATCGCAAAATGTTATCCACAAACATCCAACAGATGTTGGAAATGTAAACTAAATGTGGGGACTTTTTACCACATGTGGTGGAATTGCAGTAAAATGCAAAGGTATTGGAAAATGGTGCACAAAATTATCTCAGAAATATTGAATCGAGAAATTGAGTTAGCACCAGAAATCTTTTTATTGAATATGACTCCAAAAGGTTATGTAAAACAAGATACATATCTATTAGTATACATTACAACAGCAGCACGAATACTAGTGGCAAAAAATTGGAAGACAGATAAATTACCCTCAAAAGAAGACTTAATATTAAAACTTTTAGAATTAGCACAAATGGATAACTTGAGTGTTATGCTCCAAGGAAAAGACTTTAAAATACAGAATAATAGATGGCTAAGGTTATATAATCGGATAAACCGTGTAATGAATGATTAATGAATCAATAATCAAATTAAGGGAAGTAATTTGATTTAACAACTCTAAAAATCTATGTAATCGATGTAATGGAATGTTTGAACTTTTTGTTGATGAAAAATATGGAAAATAAACTTGGGAAAGAAAGAAAAAAAGCAACTCAACCACGCTTTGCTAACCCGATGCAAGCAGGTTTATATGAACCGGTAAATAAATTCCACTAGCAGTGGGATACTAAAACGGGTCTGTCTGAGAGGACAGAAAAATACCATTAGCGACCAGTTACTAAAATGGAATGCAAAGGCAGTTTGAAAAGGGGCTTAGTCTCCCTGCTCCAGCAATATTCTTCCACAAAATTGGAACATGGCACACACAGAACGGCTGCACACCATCTTCCCCTAGCCTCGAAACCTGAAACTGGCCCTGTTTCCACAAAGCTCCTGTCAATTATGGAGGTTTGTGGGACATATTCTAGGCATGGGAGCCTGTGGGTGCAGTCTCCTGTGCAGAGCACTGATTTGTGCCTGAAAATTTTTCAAGACTTTTTAACTTCTGAGGTGACACTTCAGCTTAAGGTGTGCAGGTATTATAGGGTATTTGATGCTTTTTAAAACGGGAGTGGTGGCTGGTGCCTTCTGTCCCCTACCCCTCAAAAATTGATACTGTTTCTCACTCTGCTGCCAGCAATGCTGCACAACATCCCTCCAAAGTAGGTTTGCCAGCCTCAAGGTGGGCATACAAAAATATAACACTGTGACCCTCGGTTTTTGTATTAGCCTCCAGGTGGGGCCTGGAGATCTCCCGTTTTTTTCAATTGATCTCCAGCTGGCAGAGATCGGCTCCCCTGGAGAAAACGGGTGGGCTCTGTGGCATTGGGCCCTGCTGAGACCCCTCCCCTCCCCAAACCCCGCCTTCTCCCAGATCCACACCCAAAGTCTCCAGGTGTTTTCCAACCCAGACCTGGCAACCCTACTCCAAAGTCAGAGTGGGTTTGGATTTTTATTAGACAGAATTATCACTTGTATCTTGCTCAGGGGTCATTTCATAGAAAAAGAGGCGGAGGAGCTCATTAGCATAACTTATTAGCATAACTTATTTGCATATGCCACACCCCCTGACATCACCGGAAGTGTGTCAGAAGGCAAGACCCACCGCTCAGGCTCCACTGGACTGTTTTGGATTGCTAGCTA
>NW_015177040.1:120697-127485 GCF_001447785.1 Gekko japonicus | reverse complement strand
GGCTTGTTGCATCTGCCCACCCCCTGGGCTCCTTTACTGCCAGAGCTCCGCTCCTGTGCGCTCCTGCAGGAAATGACCCCTGGTCTTGCTTAAGTGGCAGCCACACAGAGAGGATTCTCTGCATAGCTCCTGTTGCTGCAACTGAGCCTCCACCAAGCAATTTTCACTAGGTTTTCCTTGCCCCAGCCCCCTCCCCTACATGGCCACCAGTGTTCCCTCTAAGTTGAGTTAGTGTGAGCTAGCTCACTGTTTTTTAGCCTCCGGCTCACACATTTTTGTGTTAGCTCAGGGAGGATGGCTCCAGAGCAAACTAGTTTATGCAGTAGCCAAATCGCTCGCTCACAACTTTCATGCCACGTAGCGCACAGAGTAGAATTTTTGCTCGCAAGACTCCACAGAGGGAGCATTGATGGCCACCATTTCCTTCCCCTCCACAGATCCCTGTCCCAAGGACATGGGCACCGCAGTCCTAAGCAGAGTCACACCCTTCTCAGCCCACTGACTTCAATGGATTTAGAAGGGTGGAGCTCTGTTGATTGTATTGTATTGTATTGTATTTGTACTGTTTATTGCGTTTTGCCTCCTCCTCCTCCAAGAAGCTAAGGGGGTTATACCAACCCGAGCTTTCCTCCCCTCCATTTGGCCCATACAACAATCCTGTAAAGCAGGAGAGGCTGCAAGAACGTAAGTGGCCCACACTAACATCTCTCTCTTCTGCAATGAAATTTCAGCCGGAGGCAAGGGAGAGGAAGGTACAAAAGCAGCTTAAATATGCCTAAATAGCAAACAGCAGAAAGAGGAGAGAAGGGGAAAAGCAGGAGCACCGAGAAGTGAATGTTAAGGGAGCAACCTTATATTACTTCTTTTTTTTCAATCTGAGCTTCAAAAACATCAGTAACTTCCTTTGCCCCCCAACCATTTAGAGCTGGACAAAGTAAAGAGTCACTTACAATAACCAGGGCTGAAAACCAGTGGTTGACCACCCAGTTCCCCATACTGGACTTCTGTCGGGAGTGAGTGTATATATCTTGAGGCAGATGGACTTCCGTGTAGTGGTTGGGGATTCTCTTGTTGAGACTGCACACAGCTCTTCCTGCGTTTCTTGGGATAAACGATTGTCTTTCACTTTTTCATTTACTCTGTGAATCAGGGAGGAAATGTGGCATCTTTGGCCCTACCCAACCCCTGTGCAGTGCCGGGATTTTCCCTGCTGGGCTTTTGAAAAGGAAATAGCCGGTGTTTTATCTCCTAAAAACCTGATCTCCATAAAATCTACTCAGATCCTTTCCACTGAGCTCAGTTCAGATAACTAGGTAAACAGCATAACAAATAGAGCGGCCATCTAATTAAAGAAGTGGGAGGACGGATTTTAAAAGGATGCTTCTGGGCAAGAAAACTTTACGCAGGCAACTCTGCACATGCCCAGTGTCTAATTTAAATTGAGCCACCAGCTATGCAGAGCAGCTATTGTGCAATGTTAGCTCAGCATTACAACACATACTCCAGCTGTGCATCTCTGATGCACTAACATTGCACTCACAGGGGCCCTGAGCCCAGTTTTAATCAGATGGGGTTGCCAGACTCCAGATAGTGACTAGCAATCTTCTGGGATTATAACTGATCTCCAAGTGACAGAGATCAGTTCACCTGGAGAAAATGGCTGCCTTAGAAGGTGGACTTTATGGCATTATACTCCATTGAAGCCCCTCCCCTTCCCAAGCCCCGCCCTCCTCAGGTTCCACCCCCAGAATCTTCAGGTATTTCCCAACCTGGAGCTGGCAACCCTGGATTTATTTATTTATTTATTTATTTATTTATAGCTTCGATTTCTAGACCGCCCTGACCCCGGAGGGTCTCTGGGCGGTTTACAGGGTTTCAATGTTACTGTCCCTAACTACGGCCACATAATGAGGGGGAGGGGCTACCTACCGGCACCCTGGTGGTGGGCATTGTTGTTTCTCCGGCTCAGCACTTTTTGCGAGGTCTTCTTATAAGGTCTTCGGGGTCGGCACTTCCATCTGGTGTTCGAGACAGATCGTGGTGGCTTCTTTTTTCCCGGCGGTCCGTTCTTAGGGCGCAGTCTCGTGTCCGCTCCGGCGTCAGCTATGTCCACGTTTGGCTCCGCTGCGCCTGCGCTTCCACGATGCCGGGCCTTCCGGTTCCGCCTCCGTTGTCGTAGTCCGACTCAGCCGCTCGATGATGTACTTGGCCACCAGGATGCGTTCCGTCGACCTCGCGCCGCCACCAATGCTCTGCCTCCGATGTTCTGCCGTTGCCGCCGATGCCTCCACCACACACCTCACACGGAGGAGGGTGCCCCCTGCCCCTCTAAGGGCAGGTACCCATTTGTCTACTCGCTATATGTTTTTAACTCCTTTCGAGCCACTGGGTTGGCGGAAGCTGGGACTAGAGCCGGGAGCCGAGCACATGCAGAGTTGCATGGCTATGTTCTTCTGTTTTGAAAATGTTATGTTTCAGTCTGGCCTGAGTTAGAGTTATCTGGCCTGAGTTAGAGCCGGGATGCCGAGCACATGCAGAGTTGCATGGCTATGTTCTTCTGTTTTGCCAATGTTATGTTTCAGTCTGGCCTGAGTTAGAGTTATCAACCTCCAGGAGGGGCCTGGAGTTCTCCTGGAATTACAGCTGGTCTCCAGACTTCAGAGATCGGTTCATAAGAACATAAGAGGAGCCATGTTGGGTCAGGCCAATGGCCCATCCCGTCCAACACTCTGGGTCACACTGTGGACAAAACCCAGGTGCCGTCAGAAGGCCCACCAGCGGGGCTAGAACTCCAGAAGCCCTCCCACTGTTGCCCCCCAAGCACCGAGAATAGAGAGCATCACTGCCCCAGGCACTGTGTTCCATCTTTAGGTAAAGGTAAACGTTTCCCTTGCTCGAAAGCCAGTCGACTCCGACTCGAGGGATATGGTGTTCATCTCCGTTTCCAAGCTGATGAGCCAGCACTGTCCAAAGACATTTCCGTGGTCATGTGGCCAGCACGACTAGACGCCAAGGTAACGCTGTTACCTTCCCACTGAAGCGGTACCTATTTATCTACTTGCAATTTCTTGCTTATGAACTGCTAAGTTGGCCAGAGATGGGAGCTCATTCCGTCACCCGGCACTCTGGTCTTGAACTGCTGAACTACCGACCTTCCAGTCTGTAGTTCAGCATCTTAACCACTTGAGCCACCGCAGCCCTTGTTCCATCTTTACTTTGTGGCTAATAGCCACTGATGGACCTCTGCTCCATGTGTCGATCCAATCCCCTCTTGAAGCTGCCTATGCTTCTAGCTGCCACCGCTTCTTGCGGCAGTGAATGCCACGTGTTAATTACTCTCTGGGTGAAGAAGTGTTTCCTTTTTTTCTGTTCTAAACTTTACTGCTAAGTAGTTTCATTGAGTGCCCACCGGTTCTTGTATTGTGAAAAAAGGGAGAAAAGTACTGCTTTCTCCACCTTCTCTGTCCCATGCACAGTTTTGTAAACCTCTAGTTCCTCTGAAGGAAATGGCAGCTTGAGCAGGCAGACTGTCTGGTCCCACTGAGCTCCCACCCATCCCTAAATCCTATTTCTCTGAGCCCCCCCCCATTCCCGTGTCACCAGGCATTTCCCAAGCTGAAGCTAGCAACCTTAGCCCAAGTCGATGAATTGTATGATTTTAATTAAATTTGCAAATGTATGAAAACAGTAGTTCTGAAGGAGAACAAAACATTGTTTTTCAAATGATGTTTCTTTTGTTTACATATGCGGCCCAATTAATTAGGGCTGCCTTTCGTTATTTGCTTTCCACAGAGAGTTCTCAAGGATTACTGTTTTAATCAAACTAATGAGGTAAGCAATGTAGCCTTAATAATAAAAGGGCATATAATTGTACCCAATTAATCACTGGTAAAACCCTCATTGAAACCAGACTTACAGATCCAAGCAATACAGGCTGCTTCCCCATGGGCGATTTGCTCCACCCAGCTCTCAAACTGCACACATATGTGCACATGCATGCACACACACATATGCACACGCACACACACACACACTGTTGGAGGGCTTTTTCCAACCTGAAAAAAAAAAAGAACATAAGAGAAGTCAGTGTTGGATCAGGCCAATGGCCCATCCAGTCCAACACTCTGTCACACAGTGGCCAAAAATACCAGGTGCCATCAGGAGGTCCAGCAGTGGGGCCAGGAAAGCTTTTTGGGGAAAGCGATATACCTACTAGTGATTGCAGAGGGGTAAGGGTGATGGGTGTGAGGGATTGTTGCAGAATTAGGGCTGGATTGAGCCTCCATCCTCTGCTAAACCTCTGGCACACCTATGATACTTCAGTGTCTATAGTAATTAGCTTCTGTGGCTGAAACTGTGGTTCTGTTTCCCAGGAGGCTTCAGGACTCTGCTAAGTGCTGTGGCCTTCAGGAGAACAACTGTACATGACTTCTGCCTTACATGACGTTTGCCTTCTGGGAATGTTTTACTTGGCGGAAGTCAGTAGGCACTATCAAATTCTAAATAGACAGAGCCAGTTTGGTGTAGCGGTTAGGAGCGCCGACTCTAATCTGGGAGAACGAGGTTTGATTCCCCACTCCTCCACATGCAGCTGTTGGTGTGATTGGGTCAGTCATAAGTTCTTTCAGAGTTGCTCTCTCATGAGCAGTTTCTGTCAAGAGCTCTCTCAGCCCCACCTACCTCACAGGGTATCTGTTGTGGGGAGGGGAAGGGAAAGGAGATTGTAAGCCGCTCTGAGACTCCTTCGGGTAGTGAAGGGCAGGATATAAATCCAATCTCTTCTTCCTCTTCTTCTTCTTCATCTGAAGCTAGCTTCCTGGGACTCTCTGAGTCAACCTAGCTTAACCCAGCTTTCCTTGATCTCCCTGACCCCAGAAATAGAAAGAATGGGTTGAGCTTTGTTGTGTACGTCAGATGTATTTCGAATGTTTGTCACAGACTTGACTGACAGTTACAGTAGCCCCTATGGTTGGCAAAGGGTACTTAATGTCCGGATTTAGTTTTGTTCCTGGTTGTTCTGGCCAACTACCCTCAGTTATGGGTCTTGGCAGAGCAACCAAGGATGTCCTCTATAGAATTACAAGTGCACTGTTTATGTATTGGGGTTGTGTTGAAATATTCTGTGTTGAATATTGAAATGCTGCAGAAGTGTACTCTGATTTAAGAGTGTATAACAGAATACACTGCATTTTGGTTTAGAACCTCTCTCTCTCTCTCTCTCTCTCTCTCTCTCTCTCTCTCTCTCTCTCTCTCCCTGCGTGCAATGGAAGCCAGGTTCTCTCCCTCCCCAAAATGAACACAGTGGGAATGGGCATGCATAAAAAGGTTCCTGTACCCCTCATTTCCCTGACAGGGATAGAGTGGGGGGTTTGTCCCCGTGTGGAAGCAGCCATAGCTGAAGAAGCATTTTGGCATTGATTGAGATATATAAGAATAATAGTTTGAATGATACTCGGAAGCTAAATTCTGTGAGGAACAGCTGAAGGAACAGTATATGGTTAGTGTACAGCCTGGTTTTCTGCATGCTAATTTGCAGGGCTGGCCCATGAGTTTTTGGTGCCCTAAGCAAACTATGCCTTTAGTGCCCCCTCAATTCAACGTATATACAGAAACATAGATTCAGGTGGGGTAGCTGTGTTGGTCTGAAGCAACAGAACAAAGTCTGAGTCCAGTGGCACCTTTAAGATCAACAAAGTTTTATTCAAGATATAAGCTTTCATGTGCATGTACACTTCCTCAGATACAGTTCCATTGTTCTGAGTGTTGTAATAACTTGTAATTCAGCAATTTCCCATTCCTGTCTGTTTCTGAATTCCTTTGCAATACAATAGCTGACTCCAGGTCTTAACAGAGATATTGGTTTATTTTCTCACTACACATGTTAAGTCACTCAGTTCTCACTTATACCCAGAAAACAAACTTTGTTGGTCTTAAAGGTGCCACTGGACTCAGACTTAGTTCCCAGATCTGTTGTTAACTCCTTTATTATATGTATACCAACTTACTGCTATTTACATGTCTTACCTAATGTATTATTCCAAACTTAGCTGTATTTAATGCTCAGTTACTTAGGCATCTTGATTCTAATTCACTCTTCCTGGCAACTAGCCCCCCCCACCCCCCCACACACCTATATGTAATATTTGAGGAAATCTGTTTCAATTAATCTGAAGGAGTGTACATACGAAGTCTCTCAATTCTCGCTTATACCCAGAATTGAATTTTATTTGTCTTGTAGGTACCACTGGATTCATTCCCACATCTGTTTGTTAACTCTTGTTTTGTATGCTATTTTACTATTCACAGATCTTTCTTCCATCCAATCTCAGCTATAATCATCCAGTATTTATCCATCTTGACTCTAAATGGCTCTTCCTGACAAGAACCTGCACCCCACCCCCTATAAGTAACAGTTGAGGAGGTTCTGTTCCACTATATCTGAGGAAGTGTGCTTGCATATGAAAGCTTATACCATGAATAATACTTCGTTGGTCTTAAAGGTTCCACTGGACTCAAACTTTGTTATACAGAAACATAGTGACCGATTCCCCACAAGCAGCTGTGCTGCTCTCGTTCTTCCATTTCCCCCGCTTATATTGGTCAATTTCACACTATTCGCTGTACGGCTGCATTTTGACCCTCAGCTCCCCCCAATTTCCCCCACGTCTTCTCAATCCTTGTTTTTTGAGATGGAGAAGACGAGGGGAAAATCGGGGGAAGCTGCAGGTCAAAATGCAGCCGCACAGCAAATAGTGTGAAATTGACCAGTGCAAGCGGGGGAAACGGAA
>NW_015177040.1:94328-120687 GCF_001447785.1 Gekko japonicus | reverse complement strand
GCGGCACAGCTTCTTGTGGGGAATCGGTCAGTGAAACATAACTTGTCTCATTCTAAATGCTGCAATCCTAAACGTACTTACCTGGGATTAAATCCAATAGAACATAGTGGGATTTACTTCTAAGTAGGCATAGTAGATATGTATAAAAGCGAATGCTGGTTCAGCTCCCTCTTTGTCCTCCATCCTGGACCTTTGGGACTGCCTGTAGCCTCCTAACTCTTTTGGCACCCACCCAGCTCTGGCACCAACTTCAATGCTGGTAGCTCACAGAGTAGAATTTTTGCTCACAGGACTCCACAGCTTAGAGGGAGCATTGTCTGTCGCCCTAGGCAATCACCTAGGTTTGCCTAGCTGCCCTTCTTATTTGAAACCAAGGGCCAAACTGGAAGTGGCAGGGGAGATTTATATGTGTATTTATATGCCCACTCTTTAATATCTAAAATGGGCAAGTGAGTGTGCAGGCAAGGAGAGCAAAATCCGTCCTCCTTGTGTTTAACTGCTCTTTGGTTTCAACGCTTTTCTTCTAGCTTATTTCTCATGAGTGAGCCCTAAACAACATCTAGTCTGGGTCTAACTGCCACTGAGTTCAATGGGACTTTCTCTCCCATGAGCTTTTGTAGAAGGGTCACAGCCTGCTGACTCCTCAGCATCTTCCGATGAAAGGGTCCAAGGTAGCCGGGTTGGGAAAGACCTTTGCTTGACACCTTGAAACAGCATTGCCAGACTGAGTGTGCAGTACTGGACTGGACGTTCCCACGGTCAGATGTGATACCGAGCAGCTTCATATGCTCACTGTCACCAGATGGCTACTAGCCGTGGTGACTAAAGGGAACCTCCATGTTCAGAGGTAGTCAGCCTCTAAATCCCAGCACAAGAAGGCAACAGCCTCTATGCCCTGTTGTTGGCCCTTCAGAGGAGCTGGTTGGCCACTGTGTGAGACAGGACACTGGACTAGATGGACCACTGATCCGATCCAGCAGGGCTCTTCTTATGTTCTCATCTTTTACGTGTTTTATGAAAGGCTTTTTAAAAAATAAAGACGGCACTTTGAGTGACGGAACAGTGGTCGTTTGTGGTCCAGCAATCTCATCACAAAAACAGCGCGCATCCCAAAGGTTGGGCATGCTCCCTATAAATGTAGCCTTTACCAGGGTGGGTGGGGGAGGGAACTTTTTACATCATCATCCACAGCAAAAATGTCTTCCTGAACAGCAAGCCAAGTAACTGGCTGAAATTTTTAAAAGCAAACCAATTGTTTAAAGAACCTTGTGTCCCTTAGATTCCAGCTTTTGCTGGGAAACCACCCTCTTGCTCACCAGAACTAGCCTGTATTTCCTCATGGGCTGGGGAAATGGAGGCTGTCTAGCAGGTTTTTCTCTTTCCCCCCATAAAAGAGTGTTGGTACTCATAAATAAGGTTACAATGATTTCCACCAACTCTCCCCTCAGGCCTTGGGAGCGTCACCCCCCACAAAGGTGCTTGTGCTCAGTATCAGTGAGTACCCCCCCCCCAAAAAAAACCCTACTGGAAACTATTGGCATAGACTCCTGGGGTACTGCCATTCAACTTTTGGTGGTTGAGGCTACCTGTGCTTCACTTGCTGATGCCCCTAAGGTAGTTCATACAAGCTCCGTAGTTCATCAGCCAATCAGGAACAACGAACCACATACCAGCAGCTAATCAGGATTCAGGGTGTTGTTATGACATAATGTATGCAGAAGGAAACGGAAGCATGTCTTGTGTCCAGCTTTTTCTTGTTTGGGAATCTTCATGGCATCCTTACAATACAGGCTGCCGTAAGGATGCTCCATAGCATGCTACTATACCATTTGCAAAGGTATGCCGATTAACAGGACCACAGGACTGCCTCTCCTGGTATTACCCCCCCTCGCCCCCGAAGAGCATTGCACTCTGGGGAGAAAAACCTCCTGGTGATCCCTGGCCTGAAAGATATCCGGCTGCACTCAACCAGAGCCGGGCCCTTTTCAGCCCTGGCACCAGCCCGGTGGAACTCTCTGCCAAGTGACATCTGTGCCCTGCAGGACCGCGCAGTTCTTCAAGACAGAGATGTCCGGCCAGGCCTGTGGTTGAGGACGGCAGTGGTCTGTCGTCGAGCCTGGCCTCCTCTTTTTTTTCCCTCCCCCCTCATGGAGAAAGGACATAAACTGATATTTAATTCCATCTGGATTAGCCTATGACTTGTTAGTGATTCTACTGTTTAAAATTTGAACCAGTTTAATTACAGCTGACTAATGTATGCATTTATTGAAATGTTGTGCACTGCCCTGAGCCCTCCAGGGGACAGCGGTCTATAAATCAAATAAATAGATTAAAAGTTATATGATTCATTGACTCGGGCCCAATTGAAACATGAAGGAGGAAGAGGAGGAGGAGATTGGGTTTACACCCTGCCATTCACTCAGAGTCTCACAGCGGTTTACGATCCCTTTCCTTTCCCCTCCCCACAACAAACACCCTGTGAGGTAGGTGGGGCTGAGAGAGCTCTAAGAGAACTGTTTTTGACAGAACAGCTCTGAAAGAACTTGTAACTGACTCAAGGTCGCACTAGCGGCTGCATTTGGAGGAGTGGGGAAATCAAACCCAGTTCTCCCAGATTAGAGTCCGCACTCCTAACCACTACACCAAACAGATATTGGCAGCACAGAAAAATGAAGCCACGTGACTTTGCATGTATTTGGGGTCTCATTTAAATTGGGTCCACAGCTATTGCACATGCAACATTAGTGCACTCCAGAGGTGGCGTGATCTGGTCCATGGGGTCGCGAAGAGTCGGACTCGACTGTGCGACTGAACAACAACAAAAAAACAGGTGAACATTCTAGTTTACTGCTTATCTGTTTTATGAATTTTAAAACAAGCCCCATACTGCAGGTTGGGATGAATGGTGGGTCTTTGTTCTGGTTGATTATCACCAAACAATGTTCAGCACATTGACTACTGCCAGAAGTTTCAGGTCTGGTCATTGCATGAATGGGAGACATTCCTGGAATCCTATATATGGTGCCTTGAGAGTTCCACGATGGCCAAAGGTGGGATATAAACATAATAAACAAGATGACCACAAAGGGGAAGGAAAAGTTGTAACATCATACCTTTTAGAATGCAAAACTGAGGTCATAAAATTACTTCCTATCTTCTCCTGTCCAATCTGATAGGTCTTGTAGAGATTTGAGGCACACAAATAAGGTTGCCAACTCTGAGTTGGGAAATTCCTGGGGACTTTGGGGGTGGAGCCTGGAGAGGGTGGAGTTTGGGGAGGGAGTGAGCTCAGCAGGGGTGTGAGTCCCTGCAGTCCACCCCTCTGAACCTGCCATTTTCTTCAGGGGAACTGACCTGTCGTCTGTAGAAGAACTCCAGCTCCCAACTGGAGGTTGGCAACCCTACTTGCAAAGTTAAATTGTAACCACTAAACTATTTGTTAGGGAAACAAAAGCCTTCCTTATGTATTTTTTCTCAGGGGAATGCGGAG
Organism: Gekko japonicus; assembly: GCF_001447785.1. Classification (NCBI taxonomy): domain Eukaryota; kingdom Metazoa; phylum Chordata; class Lepidosauria; order Squamata; family Gekkonidae; genus Gekko; species Gekko japonicus. The sequence continues at coordinate 117,197 of NW_015177040.1, read as the reverse complement.
GATGAGAAACCTGCAAAATGTGAAGCATACATAAGTGCAGTTATTTATTAACCCACAGGAATACAGAATTGCAGATTCATAGGAGGAAGTTGAAAATTATTTTTTAAAGTGGGTGCAACACATAAAAGCATTCATAACAATGGGGGAGGATGAACCCTTTCCCACCTTCAATGACTGGTGAACCCAGATCTACTCAAATGCTACTCCGCACCTTTGAAATGATCTTTTAGACATACTTTCCCACCCACTGAATAATGTGCTTTCAATCCACTTTCAATGCCTTTTAGCGATCGTTCGCAAGTGGATTTTTGCTATTTCACAGTAAAATCCAGTTGCAAAGTGCACTGAAAGTGGATTGAAAGTGTATTATTCAGTGTGTATGAAAGTGCTTAATGTTTGTCAACATCTGGCCAGAACATGCTTGCTGTGATACCCTGCTTGCCCCGCTCCACCCTGCCCGATCACGTGAGGTTTGATTGAAAATATCATGGTTTGATCAAGTGCCAGTTGCCAAGATGTGCAAATGCATGCATCCGCTCTGATTGGAATGTTCTGACGTTTGGAGTCGTAGCTTGTTAGGAAAAACAACCTCCAGTTTGCTTAAGTCTCTGTAGTGGACATCATGGGAAATTGACCAAAGCCTTCCTAAACAAGCAAATGCTCAATCAAGATCTGCATCCTATAAGGGGAAGATCAAAGGAAGTAGACAAACACAGCAAACAAGCTGGATTCATGCCCTATGGCATCCAGATATTTACATCTGAATGCAGCCTAAGTCTTTTGCATTTAGATCCAGGTGGGTAGCCGTGTAGGTCTGAAGCAGCAGAGCAAAGCTTGAGTCCGGTGGCACCTTTAAGACAAAGTTTTATTCAAGGACTAAGTTTTCGTGGGCAAGCACACGTGAACCTTAGTCATGGTTTCATAGGGTCTCCCATGTCCATTCGCAGACCCTCGATTTCAGTGGCAAAGCACACTGAAGGGCAGCTGCTCCCCCCACAAATGGATGTTTACATAGGCCACTTCCACACTGTTACTTTTGTCACTCGTTTTTCCCTATTGCCTCGGTGCCCCCCCCCTTTCCTGTGTTTTGCTCCCTCTGACCCCCTGAAGCAATAGGGACGAACGAGTGACAAAAATGCAGGGTTATTTTTGGGCAGGAACGCACAGGAACGGAGTTCCAGCTGGTTCCTGAGTTGGCCACGCCCAGCAGGAACTCGTTTGCATAATAGGCCACACCCAACCACAGAAACTCATTAGGATTGGCTACATTAGGGGTGTGTGGCCTAACATGCAAAGGAGTCCCTGCTACAAAAAAAGGCCCTGGATTTTGACAACAAACAAGGTAAACAGAATAAGAAGCAAAAGGTGGGTGTGGCTGGATGACCACACTTCTGGTAACATGGGGTCACGGCCTAATATGCTAATGAGCTTGCTGTCAGGGTGTGGCCTAATATGCTAATGAGTTTCTGCTCTTGGGTGTGGCCTATTATGCTAATGAGTTCCTGCTGGGCTTTTTCTACAAAAAAAGCCCTGCAAAAATTACAGTGCAGAAGTGGCCACAGGCTGAAATGGTTTGGGGCAGTACCACTTTTGTACCATCACGGGGGTGCAGACTGATCCCACAGCAGTCATTTAGCCCTCAGTTGCCACAGTTCACTCACTCCATTTCTAACTGAAGAAACCAGGTGACATCATTGTCAGACGACAGCACTCCTGCATCTTTTGTGCTGTGTTTCTGTCTTCACAACTGACTCATTGCAACTTCTTTTAAATGGGAAATGTAGGGCCAAGCTGTCACTAATGGACAGGCAAAGCACTGTTGAGACTCCCAGGGCGACTGTTCCTTTAAAATTTCATCCCTTCTCCTTCCAGCTTCATTATCTTCCAGTGCTTTTCCAAATTCTTTTGGTGCATTCAGGAACAGACAGTGAAATACCAGCTCTTATTACATTGGGGTGCAGGGCTTAAACAGAGGATTTCACTTGGTAATCAGAGGAAGCCTTTTTTAAAAAAAGATTCATAACCTACATTAAAAACAATAACTTTGACTTGCTACAACATAAACATTAGCACTTAATCTCTTTTCCTCCTGGGAATGAGAGCTGATAGCAAATCATGTATTTATTCTTGAATGGCTAGCCAGCTGGGGAGAGAACCCAAGTAATTCATTAGGCTAAAAATGCAGGAACAAAAGGAAAGCTGCAGACAGAAGCACCCCCTATGCTAAAAGGAACTTCCATTCATGTAGTGAGAACCTGCCTGGGGTGAAGGGTGCGGGAACTGTTATGGGGACGAAATCACGACATGAAGGATCGTGCAGTCCTTGGGTCTATTCTGCTTGCAACCAAATGCAGAAAAGGGATCCTCCAGTGGGGCAAAAAAGTTGTAAAGGAGAACCGCCCACAGTTGTGGCCATCAAAACTGCCCAACTGTTCTAAAAGCAGAGACTGGGAGCCTGTGTGAGTAGTTATCGACCACACTGCATCTTGCTGCGTGCATGCACAGTCTGTGCCTATGTTTGCTTTGTCTTCTGTCCTGGAAAGGAACACATAGTATCGCTGCAGTATTTCTGCCGCTGGGGTGAGATCAGGGGCCCCCCAGTGTCTCGAGTGGACCTGAAGCAAATTGACACCCCCAAATCATTCCTTCGAATTTTGATAATCAAACACTACAAAGCATTCTCTGTGACTGAGATCTTTGCAAAGTCTTTGTTCTCTGTATTTGACAACCTGTGATGTTTCATTACAACATATATTTAACAATCTTGGATAGCTGACATATAATGGTGTCTCATACGCGACGATATTGGGTTGTTCTGCATGCAATGGCATTTAGACTGCATTTCACAGCAGACAAGATGTGGTATTTAGCACCCAACGGGTGTTTCACAGATTGTGTGCAATGGCATTTGGTTATCAGGCGGCATATGCGATTTCGTATCTGATGGCTGCCAAAACGATCAAGAGACACCAAGTCCCGATATGCTTTAATTTGGGAGTTGAAAATTGACTCTTAAACGCAAAGGATGAGTGGTAAAACTGGAAATGTTGGCAGATGTACAAAATACTTTCAAATAATTCATCTCAGCTCTGCTTGCCAGCACTGCTACTCTGGGCCATGTGATGTGGTCGTGTCTGCCACCCAGTGGCGTCTTTCTCTCTGTGTCAGCAGCACTTAACAGTTTTAACGCACAAATCGACCTGATGACAGCATCCTTTAATGGCAGACTGCTTGCGGCCTTGCCTCATATTCTTCATCTCCGTGAAATGTGGTTTCATACTTTTGTGACATTCTTTCCGGCAGTCGCATCCTGTCACATCTCCGACTGCACCGCTTGCCTCTGCAGCTGCACTGCTCCATCCCATGGCTCAGCCTCTGTCAGCTAACTCCCAGCCTTTTGTATTTCCATTGCCTCAAAGTCCCTGAGCTAAACCTTGATATGTGACCTCTGGAACCGTCCTGGTTTTGGTTTTTTGCCTGCTAAACCAAAAATCCATGGGGAGGGTTACATATGTGAACACTGCCATTGGTAGACCATTGCCCGAAACAGACTAGACCTTGTTGAACTCTTGGGGTGATTTCCCACAAGCGCTGCTCCGCGCTCACTCCTCCCGGCCGCATTTTGCCCGCAGCTTCGTGCGATTTTCCCCGCATCTACTCAATCCTCAAAAAACAGTAGACGCGGGGGGAAATCGCACGAAGCTGCAATGCGGTCGTGCAGCAGCTTGTGTGAAATTGACACGTACCATCCGGCCAAAGAGAAGAGTGAGCGCGGAGCAGCGCTTGTGGGAAATCACCCTTGGGTCTTTCTTCAAGCTAGTTATCAGAAGAGTCTGACTGAGGTCAAATCTCTCTAGGGGTTCAGGGAACTGATTTGTCTGGGCTTCTTTAGCCATTCTTGGTGACAGCCAAGTAGGAGACTTTGACGGTGTGTTTTCTACAACTCTCTGGCCTCCCAGCTACCTTGCGTGCAGTGTGCCTCTTAGTAACATGTGCTGCATGAGAGAGAGAGAGAGAGCAATAGACTGTGATTCAGCGGCATAAACTAGGGCTGAGGAAGGCAGCTGGCCCAGACACAAGCACTGTTCTCTCAGAGGAGCCCGAGCAGTGTCACAGCGCTGCCGATTTGCCTAGAGCTTTGGGCACACGGGAAAGGGGTACAAAACGGGATGCTGCTCCCTCAGAGAAGTCTTGTGAGGAGATCATGGCATAGCTATTCGGTGTGAATGTAAACAGGGGCAAGCCAAAAGTGAGCTCAGACCAAAGTCACAATGGGAGCAACCTGATCATCAGAGGCACAATTCATGAAAGCACGTCTGGGTACAAAAACGTCTCACTGCACCAGTCACAGATGGGCGTGTTTTCTGGAATCCCTTTCTGCAACCGTCTCCGTTCTGAACTTCAGTTCTCAATGTACACAACTAGCAAAATTATTTATATGTCCCTAGGATGGAGAGGGTTGAGTGTGTGTATATGAGACAGAGTGATTGATCACCTGAAGGCCAGTCAAGTTGTTGAACAAGAAAGGAAGGAAGCAAAAAGGCACATTCTTCTGTTACCAGGCCAGAACTGACGGGAAAGGAGTTGCGAAACAGATGTCAAACAGCAGAAACCTTGAATATACAGGAGGGACTGCCTCTGGTGATCTTAAGGCAAGTCTTGACATGCCTTCCGTAACATACAGTCAAGAACAAACCCGAGGGCAGCCAAGTTCCATTTTGACGTCACACTCGTTGGAACCAGTCGTGCAAACTATGTCTGCTCAAGTTGGTTCCTCCTGGGTCCCAGTGGGCCAGGGATCAAGAGACAGCCCCCACCCTGAAACACGTACCAATGGCCATTTTGAAGCACTGTGCCTGACCCCTGAAAACTGCAAGCATTTAGATGTCCTCCCCCCAAACCCTCTTAATTTGGGACAGCTCAAATTTGTTTAAAAGCCCTCTAGTTTTAAATTAGGAGCTGCGGTGGCCCAAGTGGTTAAGACACTGAACTGCAGGCTGTGGAAGGTCAGTAGTTCAGCAGTTCGAGACCCGGGTGCCGCATGACGGAGTGAGCTCCCGTCTCTAGTTCCAGCTCCTGCCAACCTAGCCGTTCGAAAGCAAGAAATTGCAAGTAGATAAATAGGTACCACTTCGGTGGGAAGGTAACAGTGTTCCTTGCGCCTTGGTGTTTAGTCATGCCGGCCACATGACCACGGAAACATCTTTGGACAGCGCTGGCTCTTCGGCTTTGAAACGGAGATGAGTACCGCAACCCTAGAGTCGGACTCGACTGGCTTTCGAGCAGGGGAACCTTTACTTTACTTTTAAATTATGGGTTTTGGGGCACAGGGATCATTGGTGATGGGGAACTTGATAAAACCGGCCTAATACACACAGCCACTTTAACACAGGAAACCAGTTAGTTGGGTGGCTCCCAGTTGGCTCATAGCACTCCTCACCCCATGATGACCTACATGACTCTCTCCATACAACTGGCACACGGAGTGAACTACTTGATCCAATCTCATTTATCAGGCATTAAATGGAGCTGAGGTTGCATTCAACCTAGACATCTCCACACCGGTGGTCCTATTTCACGCAGAAGAGGGCAGCTAAGGGGTCAGCCCTTATTCTGACCCCTCCCCAGAGATGGATGAACATGCAACCAAATGTGGGGCTACTGACCATCTGGAACAGCAGAAGGCGTTTCTCCCCCCCCCCGCCCCCGATTCTGCCCCTTGACCACAACTTGCTGTGCCCTCTTGACCTTTGCATGTGTGACGCCCTTTCCAGACTGACACGGCAGAAATGAGACCCATCAAACAAGGAGGATTCTTTTAAAGTGCAGGATGCTTCCCGGCACGTTGAATGTAAAATCTGTCCATTTCCAGATCAACAAAATAAATAAATACACAGTTATAAAGGATGGGAGGGCACCAGGGGTGGGGACGGGAGAAGAGGTCTTCTCCTGGGTTGACTTGCTAACAAAGCAAGGACATGTTATCAGGCCTCTTGGAAACGGTGGGGGGGGGTACAATTTTATCTGAACTGAGGAAGGCTGCAGTATCACAGTGATGCTGAGTAATAGCCAGAGCTAAACATCAGCAAGGCTCACTGGTTTTCAGAAGCACCTCCCATGATGCTCTAGGTAAAGCTAATCCATGGTACTTTCCCACCAGGCATGGTAGGTATCTTGCAACTGGGTGCAACCAGAGCAAATGTGCCAGCAAACGGCTGTCATCTGAGAATTACCTGACAGTCCTTCTATGGCCAGAGCGCTTCTCTCAGCCGAAGTCCCTCATTTGCAACTTATACTTGCCCGTTCTACCTATGATGCCGACACCCCCCCCCCTCTGCAGGAAGATCAGGAAAGGGAAACTGGTCCCTTCTTGTTCACCCAGATAGGCCCGGTTGTGCCAGTTCCAAGTGATACACCGGAAGACCACCCATTTAGGAAGTCTAGCACCATAAAATCAAGGTCTGTCTCTCTGGCTTAACTAGATGGCAAGACATGTGGCACCATCCACACCCCTTGTTTGGCGGGCTTGGCTTAGCATCGGCTTAGTTTCTGTCCTATCAGACTATGCTGTGCCTAACTCCAGGTTCACAGGGGGGCTCCAGGTGACTGGAACGGGCTGGCTTCCTGGACTTGCAACAGACGCACTCCAAAAAGTCAGCGATGTTGTGTCTGAAGAGGCGGCGGCATGGGTGGAAGTACTGGTAAAAGAAGAGCATGAAGGCGATGGCCAAGCAGTAGGCCACAATGAGCTGCACCACCAACATGGGCATGCAGATGTATTCATAGAAGTCTGTCTTAAAGATGTACCAGAGGATGAGCAACACGCTGTTCTCCACGCCCCGCAACACATAGTAAACCACCAAATACCACCAGCTTTGTGACTTGGAGATCAGGTCTCGGTCGGACAGCCGGAGCTGCACAGCAGACCAGCAGAAGACATTGATGCCAGCGTAGAGCAGAGTGATGGAGCACAGAACGGAGATGGTGCCCACCCGGCTGAAGTTCTTCTCTACGTTATCGGGCAGCTCGGCACCGCTCCGCCAAAACTGTATCCACGGCAAGAAGAAGAGCACCAGGAAGTTGGCCATCCCAATGGCTAGTGCGTAGTGCTTGAAGACACTTCCGAAAAAGACCAAGATAGTGATGCGGGTCGAGATCTCCAAGCAGCGCCAGAGGATAATGCAGATGAAGCCCAGCGGGCGCAGGCAGATCTTGTAGTCGTCGTACTTGATCTGGATGGCCAGGACGTTGCAGACCAAAGCTCCGTAGGTGACCGACACTAAGCAGATGCCCATCAGGACTGCTGAAATAGGGAGGAAAAACCAAATGGTGAGCATACATGGAAGCAAATACCCATTGCTGGTTGCCCATCGTACAGTTAAGATCCTTGGGTTTGTGCAACATGGAAATGGGAAAGTGTTGGGATCGTAACCATGGCTGTGTGTACACCACATTTCTGACGAAGTGCAAACATGCGTACTTGGCACTGGGTCAGAACCACAGCTGCAGAAGGGCACATCAGGGCAAGAGATAACCCAATCCCCTTTTCTGATTTTCCAGCTTTCATTTTTCAAAAATGGGAGTCTCTAGTCTTGAAATGTATTCAAGCCATGTCTTCTACTTGAATACATTTCAAAGGATGGAAGGAAGGAAGCTGCAGGGTGGTTCCTGCCCTGGATCACATAAACCTTTATCAATGGAGCTCGACAACTGCATTTGCCCTGCTGCAGATAAGCTTCTCTCCTGTGAACTTCTTCCTTCCTTCCTTCCTTCCAAATTTGCTTCCCTTTGTCAGCTGCGAAAAGCGAGAACATTGGGCAGAAAACAGGTGTGATGTAATCTACTTTTTGGTTGCTGCCTTCTGTTTGCACAGGGGAATTTACCTGTGTGGCGCCATGGATGGGGGCAGGAAGAGAGCAATGAACGCCCAGTCATGCTCCATTTGGTACCCGTTTCTAATCATTCCGGGCAAGCCAGGACACTGCAGCCTGCCTCAGTGTGAAGGGAAAGGACCATATACAGCAGGGGTGGCCAAACTGCGGCTCAGGAGCCCCATGTGGCTCTTTCACACATATTGTGTGGCTCCCAGCAGGGCAGCTGGAGAAGCGAAGGGGAGGCAGGCTTCTCCCTCCCTCCCTCCCTCCCTCCCATCTATTGCTTTCTTTGTTTCTCTCTCTCTCTCTTTCCACCTCTTTCATTCTTGCTTTCACCTTGCCTCTCTTTCTCTCTCTCTCTTAGACAAATAAATATCATTAGCAAACAAATAAATATAATTGGACAGATAAATATCATTCTCAATATCTGTTTTTACCCCTTTTATTTTTGGCAGCCTCGTGTAATGTTAATAAGAAGCAAATGTGCATATTTTAAAATAAAAACATGTAATATCGGTTCATGTCTTGTGGCTCTCAAACATCTGATGTTTATTCTGTGTGGCTCTTAAGCTGAGCAAGTTTGGCCACTCCTGATCTACAGAATGCCTTTGACTCACCAAATGAATAATGTCTACCTCACAAATGAAACTGGTTTATTTGTGATGTTTCATGGTTCATGAAGCTGGCATACCATGAACCATACCACATTTTCCCAGTTCATGCCCATCACTACTCAACACCAGTTCTCTAGGTGAAATCCATCTGGTTGTCCTCATGAATTACCCCTGCATTGACCCATGTGGATCTATAAGAACCAGATCATCACTGAGACAGTACCCTAAGACCACAATTGTACCTTTAAAGATTGACTACCTCTTTCAATAGTCTTTCAGTAGTCATGTATGGCTGCGAGAGTTGGACTGTAAGGAAGGCCGAGTGCCGAAGAATAGATTCTTTTGAACTATGGTGCTGGAGAAGACTCTTGAGAGTCCCTTGGACTGCAAGAAGATCAAATCAGTCAATCCTAAAAGAAATCAACCCTGACTGTTCCCTGGAAGGCCAGATAATGAAACTGAAGCTCAAATACTTTGGCCACCAAATGAGAAGGGAGCACTCACTGGAGAAGACCCTGATGCTGGGAAAGATTAAAGGTCAAAGAAGACGGGGACGGCAAAGGGTGAGATGGTTAGACAGCGTCATTGATGCAACGAACATGAAGTTGAGCCAACTTCAAAGGATGGCAGAAGACCGGAAGGCCTGGCGTGATCTGGTCCATGGGGTTGCGAAGAGTTGGACTTGACTGTGTGACTGAACAACAACAACAACCACCAAGCTCCTGTCCTCATCTCTCCCAACTGCTGGGATTAGGGCTAAAGGACCAAAGTGGAAACAATGCTCAGGCGGGTGTAAACCCCAGAACCTCTTAGAACAGACTTTAAAAAAAAATCCTGCACAGTGCAGGGCCAAAGGACTCAGGGAATGGCACAAACCCTCCCCTTTATTCTTTTATGTTTAAGCTCCTCCCTATGGGTGGAATTTGAATTATAAACCAGCCACCTCAGCTGTCTGCGGAAGAGATATGTTAGCCACCGAGCCATCTGTGGAATTGATATGCGGCGCAACCCGACAATAGATTAAATTGCTGAATAGCACAAGATTTTAACTGTATTGTAAGTAGTCCATTATGTATTGATATATATTATATGTCGTATGCCACCCTGAGTCCTGCTTGCGGGATATGGATCGGGACAAAAATCAACTCAACTCAACTAAACTCAGCAATATCCAAGTAGTGTTCAGCCCCACCATCTCTTACAATAGAAGATCTTGAGGGAAGACATAAATAAATCTGAGCCAGTGATCAGCCCTGCTCTCAGTGCCAAGTCTGCAAAACAGGTAAAGAAGGGAGGCCTGGGCCTAATATTTGGGGTGAGTGAGTCCCTAGGCTGGAGACAGTGAATTGCAGAAAATGGCACTCTGGCATCATCCATTAAAGTATTGGCTAATCTCCCACGTACATACACACCCAGTTTTTGTCAATAAAACTTTAATCCTGCCCCACACACTGCTCCAGACTTCTTGGTGTGGATTCAACCATTCCATGCATGGAATGAGGAGTTTTCCTGCATCCTTCTCTGTTCCTGCAGCCTCTTTAGACACCGCCCCCCTGAATGGTAAATTCCCAAGATTGTGGACCTGGGTGGAGCAACAGCCTCATGGGTAGGGGAGCTGGTGCAAGGAAGGACCAGGAGGCAAAGCAGCTCCTTCCTCCTCTTCTGCAAGCACAGCTCCACTGAGGAAAGGGGCTGACTTCATCCCCTTGTCCCCCCTTTATTCTAGTTTATCGACCTGCACCGCTACTCCTTTGCGTGGATCCGACAACCCCAGGAGTAACCCTTCCGGAGTCAGAAGGGGCTGCAGGAAGGGAGAGGAACACAGGAAAACTGTGTGCCTTCTGTGCATGAATGGCCAGTTCCACACTATTCCCTTCAATGCCTCTTAAGAAATGAATATCAGTATATGAGATAAAATTTTTAAAAACAGGTTACAGTATGATTATAATGCATCACTTTTGCTTAGTTTGCTGGCAACACTGGCAATGCACCATTTTACAAAGATGAGTGAGAGTGCTGCTTGTGTAAATCCCCAAAGTATATTCTACTTTTTAACCATTTTGCAATCTAAGAAACCATCACAAGAATACCTGATACAGTGTGGAGAAAGAGGCACTAGCATACATTGCTGGTAGAGTTGCAAGTTTATCTTTAAATCTGGGCAAGAGGTTACATCCTATATACAATTAATCACAGGGCATGCCATATCGTTAAAACCGAGCTTGTTTTGCTTGACCTTTGGGATGATCCTCTTATTTTACATTCAAGCAGAGATTTGATCATCACAATGTTAACAGCAGCTAAATTAGTGATAGCATCGAAGTGGGAGGCAAAAAGTGGCCCCACAATTAAATTATGGTTTGCCAAATTATGGGATTGCTGTCCCATGGGAAAACTGATAGACCAATTCTGGAGAACTAGAGAACAAAGACTATCGATCCTATTTTGTAACAAGATGGTTTCCAATTCTGGATTACATGGCACAACACGTGATCCTTTTAACCAACTCAGCCCCAATTGATTTACTCCTTCTATAACCTTCTTAGTAAAGTCTATGTACACTGAAGTATAATGTATAGATTAGCCCTAGGAGTAGTTTAAGGTTTCCTCGTTAGTGGTTTATAGCCATTTGAAGTTTATGTTGTTTTATTTGATTTGAAGTGTACCAAGATGTGCAATGTTACTTATGTTAATTGAATCAATTGTGCTATGTTATATTGTTAAACTGTTGAAATTAAGATTAAAAAAAATTAAAACCCCAAGAATATGTAATGGAGTACCCAAGGAAAGCATGCAAATTTTATAAAATATAAATTAGATTACCTTAACTGAAAACCTGACCTCTTTCTCAGATGTGACTTCCGAGAAGGAATTCAGAACTATACATTTCCACTTCTCCATTACTGTCATGTTTAGAGGCCTCTCGGTTCCTTGCCTCGGTGCTGGATGAAACATTATTACAGCCACTAATGAAGCTGTGGTTTTATGTTTGCGTCGCGCAAAAAAAAAATTGTTCAGTCAGATAATGCTACGGTGGTTAGATACGACCTTCCTGTTTGGAGTGGAATATCCATCACTGATTGCCGTGGAATCTAGAGTCTAGCTGAGCCCTCAGGCACTTTTCCCCCCCCCCCCCCAATCTGCCTTGGGCAGAAAATGCCTTGCGCCAGCCCTGGCTTTAAGCATATCGGACTTATATCTATGCTTTTGCTTCTTACAATTCTCCGCTCCCACCCCAGAATACCCCTGTGCCTCCCTGCTATAATATTTCTGGCTACAGATCCATACTGGCTCATTCCATGTGATTACAATATGTGCCTGGGCATGTGTACGATGCCCTTCATGTCACCACTAGTTACGAAATCAATGGCGGTCACGCAAGAGCTCCCTGCTTATCTGACTTATCCCTGAAGTTCATTCTGATGTTATGAGATAAAATGTGGAGCTCCAGGGATGTTTCCTGCACTCCTTGGAGAAAGGGAGGGATACAAACGGATTCCAGACAGAACGTGATTTTTTTTCCTTCTTCCAAACTGACTGATTCCTCTTCCCTGTGAAAAAGCAGCTGCTGCTCGTGTGGCTTCTGGGAGACATGGGCAAAAGGCACCCTTGGGCAGATGGCGCAGGAGCGATACCAGAGAGAGACGGCTCATGACAGGTGTTGGGTCAGCTGGCGCCAGAGAGTAAGAGATTGAGGCCTCACATAGCTGACGTGCTGACAGTTCTGAAAGGAGAAAAGAATTTCCCGGTGGCAGAGCACTCGGCTTGCCCTGCAAAACCAAGCACGTTTCTTCTTTCTCCGGCTTGCACACTGACCATCTGATTCCTGCAGGGGGAAGGGGGAATGCATCCAACTCCTCTTTGCTCTGCAAAAGGGCCGTGCGCAGCAGTGATTAGCCAGGGGCAGATCTCCACATCAGGCCTTGCAGGCAAGCATCAACTGGACCAGCAAACTGCTCTTCTCATAGCTTTAGACAGAAGCCTTTAGCTTCAGTGGATCACCCCCCGCCTGCTTTGTTGTTCCTCGTGGCTGTTGCTATGCTGAGTGTTCGTGCAGCGAGCATGCAAATAAAACCAGATGCACAGGTAGTGCCTAAGGAACGACCTTTGAGCCGTGCCTTTCATGCTCCCAGCCTTTATTTGTAAGGCAACCAAACCTGTTTCCTTCTGGACACAGGAGGCTTTCCTGCACATTTTAATGAAAGCATATGCAGGCTTTTGAAAGTCTTCCTAGCATTAACACAGGATTTATGTTCTTTTAAAAGGCAAGTCTGGGTAGAAAAAAAATAATTTAAGATCAATCATTCAAAACTGTTCAGGCTGTGGGAGACCGAGTTTGCTTGGGATTCTGGATGCGCAGCGTGGAGCGGGGGCTGGAGTGTTGGGATAGCATCTGGGAGACCCAGGTTCATGTGTCCACACACTGCCATAAAGGTGAGTGGGTGGCCCTGGGCCAGTCACATTCCCTCAGCCTAGGCTGCCTCAGGCTCTTGTTTTGAGGAGGAGGAGGAGGACAGCAATAACAACAACAGGCTTTATACCCCAACCTTCACTACCCAAAGGAGTCTCGGAGTGGCTTACAATCGCCTTCCCTTCTCCTCCTCACAGCAGACACCCTGTGAAGTAGGCAGGTGGGGCTGAGAGAGTTCTGAGAGAACTGTGACTGACCCATGGTCACCCAGCTGGTTTCATGTGGAGGAAGGGGGAATCAGACCCGGTTCTCCAGATTAGAGTCTGCCATGTTGGTTGCCCTGAGCTCCTTGGAGGAAGGACGAGATAAAAATATACTAAATAAATAAATGCATCCCTGATTCAAATTCTGCAACAGAGAAACACCAAACCGGATCTCAGAATGGGTTATGCAAATGGGCCACTTCTACACCAGGAAATAACAACCCTTCTCTCAAAAGAGGTGACGCCAACTCAACAATATCGATGTACTGAATTTGCATAAGGTTTGGCCCTGCCTTAGCACTTCTTGTGACAAAGTTCAGGGAAGAGGGCGGGCGACTTTGTGGTTGAGCACATGTTTTGCATGCAGAAGGTCTCCGGTTCGGTCCTCTCGGGAAGTAGCTGCTGAGAAAGGCCTTTTCCTTCCACGTGGGATTTTTAGCAAGGGATAGGGAGGCATCCAGGAGAACAGGTTAGACCACCTAGAGACGCCTGGGATAGCTTCTTTCCAAAAACAGAAGAGCCAGGACCCGGGACTGCCTCAGTGCCAGATCTTCTAACCCAAAGACTCCTGCTCCGTTGGTAACATTAATCTGTGGTGCAAGAAATGCACACTCCCTTTCAGAGACAGAAAAACTGTTTCCCATTCCAAGGCTGATCCTCCAGCGCTGAAAACAGATTCGCGGTATTCTAATTCCTGCTTCTGAGGCAGCCCCGCCGCCATTCAGCAGCAGCTCACTGCTTCAACCACCCCTGTGGCAGCCAGCCAGAGAAGTCTTTTTTTTTTTAGCAAGATCAACACTGAACCACTCCTAAATGCCTCATTCTGGGTCACACAGAAGCCTTTTCAAATGACACAATGGCTGCGATCACACACACTAAATCATCCACTTCCGATCCACTTTCCAACTGCATTTTTACGGTGTGAACTGGCAAAATCCAATTCAAAAGTGCATTGAAAATGGATCGAAAGTGTTTTATAGCTGGTATGTTACTCCAGATAGATTAGCAAAGCAGAATGGTAACTGCTCAGATAAATGTTGGAAGTGTAAAAATAAGACAGGCACATTTTATCATATGTGGTGGTTATGTGAAGTTTCAAAAAAATTCTGGAAATGGGTGCACTGTATAATGGAAAAAATAATAAGACGTGACATTCCCTTTACCCCAGAGTTGCTATTGTTAAATATTTTTCCGAAAGAATTCGAGGAAACTGATAGATACCTGATTGTATACATGTCAACGGCGGCAAGGATGTTATATGCCAAATACTGGAAGACTCAAGAAACACCAACCAAACAGGAATATATTACTAAACTTTTCGAAGCGGCGGAAGTAGATAAATTAACTATGGAAATGAGAGGCACGAAGAAATGGACATTTCAAAAAACCTGGAAGAGACTATATGATTGGTATAATGTGAATGGAGTTAAAGACTAAGCTGATATGGCAAAAATAATATTTGAGTGTGTAGTATTATATAATAATGGAATTAGAGAACACTAACAAATATTAGAGAATAATGAAGTGATGGATTAGGGGTAGTAACAAACTGTAATAAGTCTCTTGGTTTATATGTTGTTTGTTGTAGTTGTTTATGTCTGTAGGAATATAAGAAAATCTATAAATGTGTACCCTTGGGTACTTTCAAAAAAGAAAGAAAGAAAGAAAGAAAGAAAGAAAGAAAGAAAGAAAGTAGAAAGGAAATAGAAAGAAAGAAAGAAAGAAAGAAAGAAAGAAAGAAAGAAAGAAAGAAAGAAAGAAAGAAAGAAAGAAAATGGATCGAAAGTGGATTATTTAGTGTGTGTGATCACAGCCAATGTGTGTTAAAGTCAACATGCATAGAGGGGAAGTGGACTCAAGCCTGCTGCCAAGCCAATGCGTATGAGCATGGCATGTATGCGCATGGACACCATCCCCACGATCAGTAACAATTTTTTAAAAATCAGTGTTCCAAGTTCTGGGACCAGAACCTAAGCATGTACACTTTGTGCATGCAGAGACGCCACATTTACAACCAAATGATCATGTGTAGGCAGTGGAAGGGGCCAAACCGCTTGTCCCCGCTCCCTCTCTATGCATGTCGGTTGCAGCACACCCACTGTCCCTTTAAAAGAGCTAGTCAGCAGAGGATTCCCAATCCACTCATTTACTCTGATGGGCTTTCCTATGCACACAAATTGCATCCATATGTTTATGTTTGGATAGGGAATCCTCTGCTGACTATATAAAATGGTTTATAGGTGGCATTGGACCCCAGTAAAAATTGCAAAATGCTTCCCAAAGGTGTCAAACACATGCTGGAGATGCAGGAAAAATATAGGCTCATACTTACATATGTGGTGGAGATGCGGAAAAATTCATAAATTTTTGGGGGGAATTCATAAAATATTTTTAGATATATTAAAAGTCAATATTCCATTAACTCCTGAAACATATCTACTAAATATGACATCGGAAATAATAAAAGACCATAAATACATAATTATTTACATATTAACAGCAGCTAGAATCCTTATAGCAAAGAAGTGGAAATCTAAAAGCACTCCAACTATAACAGAACTTAAACACAAGGTCCTAGAAGTAGCAGAAATGGATAAATTAAATGTAATGCTATAAAATAAACCAGAGAAGCTCTTTTGGGACAGATGGGAAAAAATTCATACTTGACTGAAGATGAAGAGGACATACTGAAATGGAAGAATGCTAGTTAAAGATTTTTGATATTATATTAGAAAGATAGAATTTGTGTTACGAGTTGTATAAACATTAACTGAACAGTTTATTGTGGAAATTGATAATAAATTTATATTTTAAAAAATTGCATCCATACGGGGCCATTACACTTGGAAAACATCTGTGGCTGAGGCGGGACACTGGCATCCACCAGCTGCCTCCTGAGTGCCCTGAGAGAAGCAGGTACGGAGCAAAGGAACAGGAGCCAAGCCGTTATCATGGGAAAGAGCCTCCAATGGTTTGAGATGCCTTCATTCGTTCACCCAAAATCATCTAATCTAGCCCTTTTACAGATCGGTCTTTCTAATGTGCCAGGAGGAATTTGGGGACTAACAACATATTCCAGAGTTCCGATGCATACCATCCACAGCAGTTATTTATACTTAAAAGTTACAGGCGACAGAAGGGAGGGATGGCGGCGATTACCAGTCAGGGAGAAGTTGTGGTGGTGGTGGAGGAGGAGGAGGAGGAGGAGGAGATTTATTAATCACCCCATCCCAGCTTGCACCAGGCTCTGGGCGATGTACAACAGAGGCGCAAAGCCATAACCTTAAAAATTTCATCCCAGTTCTGGACTGCCTGGCCACTTTCTGGGCAGGGGGAGAGGAAACACGTCAGGAACGAATCCCAAGGCCCTTCAGACCAGACAGAACACAAGATCAGAATTAAGGGGAGGGGGAAAGGAAGAGGGTGCCAGCCACGACAGAAAACCGTTGCTGTCCTCGGCCAAAAGCCCGGCGGAACGTTTCTGCCTTGCAGACCCTGCAGAATCGCATAAGATCTCGCAGGGCCCTGGTGGTATTAGGCAGAGAGTTCCGCCAGGTCGGGGCCAAGGCCGAAAAGGCCCTGGCCCTGGTCAAGGACAGCCGGACATCTTTGGGGCCAGGGATCCCCAGCAGGTTCTTATCTGCAGAGCGTAAAGCTCTCCCAGGGACATACCAGAGATGGTCCCACAGATACACTGAATTATTCCATTCAGAGTGGGGAAGGCCCATCCTGTTGTAAAGGCTTCGACAAAATAACTTCAAAATCTGACATGCAAGTGCTGAATGAAGATTCCTCAAGAAATTAAACACCACGTGTCCTGCTAGCTTGAATAAAGACTTGGGTCCCCTCACTCACTATAGCTCACCATGTTCCACCTTTTACAGATGTTCATTCATTCTGCATATCATATTTTGCTCTGCATCTTCCCTGATTAGAGGGAACACTATGTCTAGGGCAGTGATGCTCTGTATTCGGGGGGGGGCAACACTAGGAGGGTTTCTGGAGTTCTGGCCCCATTGGTGGGACCTCCTGATGGCACTTGAGTTTTGGCCACCGCGTGACACAGAGTGTTGGACTGGATGGGCCACTGGCCCGATCCAACATGGCTTCTCTTATCTTCTTATTAAATCTGATTCCAAATTAATCCTACTCTGACCATCTATCAACCATTGAGAGTGGTGCCCTAATCTGGATAGCCCAGGCAAACCTGACCTCATCAGATCTCAGAAGCGAAGCAGGGCCAACCCTGGCAAGTATTTGGATGGGAGACCTCCAAAGAATACCAGGGCTGGGAGGCAGAGGCAGGCTATCAAGCCACTTCTCTGAACGTCCTCCGTGCCCCAGTAGGAGTCGCCAGAGGTTGCCATGGCTTCCAGCACCAGTGCACACACATGCACACGCACACACAAAGGCAAAAATACCCATTTGAGAGTAGTCCCTACCGCAGCAGGACTTCCATTTAAATATTGTGCAAAAGGCTAATACAGCTATCCCTCTAGAATGAAGGAATCTAAGAGTATCCTGGTCTTCAAGATACCTCAGCCTTCTATTTTAAATGTCTATGTCTCAGAACTCTAAATTTTAAAAACAACTTCTGTGTGCACAAAATCTGGATGTCGGGGGAAGAGTTAGGTCTAGCTTTTTGTGTGCGGAAACAAAACCATGTGGTCTCTTGTCTGAAGTGGCATCACCCAGGAGGAGTCTGACTTCTGTTTGCAAGAAAGAATCAGACAACAAAAGTGGCTGCGTGTTTTACAGCTCAGAGGCTTCTTTTACACAAAGCATTGCTTTCCTTGTTTATATAGGAGTAACTTGATCAGTGGAGCTGCGGTGGCTCAAGTGGTTAAGACGCTGAACTGCAGGCTGTGGAAGGTCGGTAGTTCAGCAGTTCAAGACCCCAGTGTGCCGCATGACGGGAGTCCCCGTCTGTGGTTCCAGCTCCTGCCAACCTAGCAGTTCGAAAGCAAGAAATTGCAAGTAGATAAATAGGTGCCACTTCGGTGGGAAGGTAACAGCGTTCCGTGCCCCTTGGTGTTTAGTCATGCCGGCCACATGACCACGGAAACGTCTTCGGACAGCGCTGGCTCTTCGGCTTTGAAATGGAGATGAGCACCGCACCCCTAGAGTCGGATTCGACTGGCTTTCGAGCAAGGGGACCTTTACCTTTTAACCTGATCAGTGCACAAGTGCTCCAAGGAATTGGTTGTCTGGGAATATATAAAGGGCTGATAACCTTAAGGGAAAGCTAAATGACAATTTGCGCTCTGTCACGGAATCTGATCTCAAACAATGCTGCATATTTGTTAGGCTCATTCTGGTTTGAAGTTTGTTCCTACATCAGTCGCTTTTATTGTAAGCTACAAAGGAACTAGAGTCAAACATGGATGCCATCCTTACAGTCTAAAACGAACGTTCTTTTTTCTGTATTAATATCCAATGCAAAGTAGAGAGCGAGTTTTATCACAGAGAGGTCAAATGCAAGAACAATGCCCTGAACACAAGACGTATCTGTGTATGGAGTACACACAGGCAGTGTTCCCTCTAAGCTGAGTTACTGTGAGCTAGCTCACAGTTTTTTAGCCTCCGGCTCACATTTTTGTCTCAGCTCAGGAAGGACGGGGCTCCAGAGCAAACTAATTTATGCAGTAGCCAAATCACCTGCTACAACTTTAATGCCAGTAGCTCGCAAAGTAGAATTTTTGCTCACAGGACTCCACAGCTTAGAGGGAGCATTGCACACAGGCAGAGGGGGAGTAGGAATATCTGTGTGCTGCTGACCCTGCTCCTCCAACACGTGTTCAGTCAAACATGTGTGCTGGCTCCACCCCCATGACATATGTTCCCAGCTAAAGCGATGGATGCCAATACCCATACAGTAAACAGGCATTGTGCTTACATTCAGGAAAACTCATAACTGGAGGGACTGGGGCCAACACGCTCACACCCATTCCCTCTCTGCAACTATCAGCCCTTTCTGCAGCTATGTCATTTGCATTCTTATGTCACAGGGGAAAGACAAAACTGAGATAACCCCCCTACGTAAATTACCCAGAGCTCCATGGAAACAGGGTAGGATATAATTATGAGTAATCCTATATTTACAATAGCCTTAAAGCATGTGAGAGAAAAGGCGGGGAGGAAGAGAGTCCAGGAGAAGTTTTTGGGTTTGTTTTGGTTTCTGTAGCTTTGGAACCTCGTGTTCAGAGGTCACTTTGCTAGTTTTTCTGGAATTGCAAAACAGAAGATCCCCACATAATTGCATAACTCCCTGAGTTGCAGCTCGGAGAAAGGCACTGGAGCATGCTGGGTTTATGTTGAAAGTACAAGTTGCTGCAATTGACGCATCATATTTTACCAAGAGAACACACTTCTGATTATTTTGAAAAAACAAAGGCTGATGTATGAACCCTCAACCCCACCACCCCTTTTTTGCACCAACATCCGTTTCTAAATCCTGACTCAGCAAAACTGGGCCTTTAAAAAAAAGAGTATGTACGTGCAGGAAAAGTACTACGAAATGTTAGGGATAACGGTTATTACTGTGATTATCACTGCTGTGTATATACTGGATTGTGATCAGATATGGCTGAGCCACGTTTCTTAAATCATACAGGTCTTGTTTTAGGTTATCAAAGATGTCCGAGACGATTTCGAGACATCCTTGAAGCACCAACACAGACGGCTTGTTTTCATTTGGACAAAATGACAGATCAGAAGGTTCTATTCTTTCAAGGGTGGTTATTCCAGAGGGGCACCTATATTAACTCTGTTGCAACCCAAATAAACAGCCCTTTAAAGACTAGTAAGATTTCAGCATCAACTGGAAGCCCTTGAAAGCTTAAACAGGAATAAAACCTTGCTAAATCTGTTTATTTTTACTGTTTGTTCAGTATCGTTTATTAGGGCTCTTGGCATAGCTTCAGTCAGGATCTGAACCTTGGGAGCAACTGCGTAAAGTCAGTCTCACACAACTTTCACACTTGCTCATATTCAGTGGCAGAGCATCTGCTTTTCATGCAGAAAGTCCGGATTCAGTTCCTAGCCATTCCCAGTCTAAAGGATCAAAGAGCAGGCAATGTCAAAGCCATCTGCCTGAGACCTTTGAGCGCTGCTGCCAGTCAGAGTAGACAAGACTGATCTTGACAGACTTGATCTGACTCGGTATAAGGCAGCTTCACATGTTCACCTGCAAGTGTCAAATCTGGACCAGGGCAAACAGCCCTAAATTAAATGAAAAGTGGCCCAAACTGAGCTCTACAGACAATATCTGGGTGGGTCGCACAGGAGCTGAATGCCTTTTCAAACTCCACCCCGCTCCTTTGTCTATTGAACAAAAAATAATTACACAGTATTTAATTAGTTTCCAGATTTCTATACGACTTCCATTTTGAACGTACTAGCAGCCATGTCAACTGCTAATTTCATGCTGGGCCATGTGATTTGTTTTAAAACGTCTGCTTCAACTCCAGAAGCAATGCTCTTCTTTTGTAAGGTGCTAGCTGAAACAAAAGCTCTCTCAACAATCCTAATAGGCACTTGACTACCACGGAATCTATTGGTGGGACAGCAAAGGAAATCCTCTTGCAGACGACAGAGGGGTTTCAAGTGGGAAGCACTGGAGCCTGTTCACGCCTGTAGAAAAAGACTATCTTGAAGACTTAAAAGAAAAGTGGGAGTCGAAAACACAAAATAGCCTGATGAAGATGCAGCTTTGCCCTCCAGAAGGCAGGGAAAGCTGAAGACAATTGAGCATCACTTTAAAAAAAAAAAAAAACGGGGAAGAGGAGGGCGAGTTGGCCAGATCCAGCCCCTAAGAACTTACAATATTCTGGCAAAGGAGATTTAGGTCACTTGCATGCTCATCTACATGCACAGTTCCTTGCGGAGCCTATAACTTGTCTCAAATAGTAAGGAAATGCTGGCTGAACTTGGCGGGGGGTGCTAAAGCGAAGCACCAAGCATTGACAAGGCCAATTTCCCTTTTTTTAAAAAAAAAATGATTGCACTTCTGTACCTTCAACTGCAGCCTACCTGGCAGAAATGAAGCGTGGAGCTTTTCCCTCTCAAGGCCAGGAAGCATTTCACCTGCATGTGTTCAGTCATGCTAAAAAGGTAAAGATAAAGGTTCCCTTGCTCGAAAGCCAGTCGAATCTGACTCTAGAGTTGCGGTGCTCATCTCCGTTTCAAAGCCAAAGAGCCAGCGCTGTCCAAAGACATTTCCGTGGTCATGTGGCCGGCATGACTAAACACCAAGGCGCACGGAATGCTGTTACCTTCCCACCAAAGTGGTACCTATTTATCTACTTGCAATTTCTTGCTTTTGAACTGCTAGGTTGGCAGGAGCTAGAACTAGAGACGGGAGCTCACTCTGTCATGCGGCACTCGGGTCTCGAACTGCCGAACCACCGACCTTCCACAGCCTGCAGTTCAGCGTCTTAACCACTTGAGCCACCACAGCTCCTCAGTCATGCTAGCCGGTGCTAAAGCATAATCCACTGCACACGGAAAACAGAATTATACTTCTCCTGCCTATAAAAGCTCCCTGCAAAAGAACAGGCGAGTAAGGCTAGCGCCTCCCTCCCTCCCTGCTGGGATAACACATTTTTATTTGCAGGTTGTTCTTGCAAAATATGACTCTCTGCCCAGCCTTTAGTAACACAGGCAATTCTACCTGCTCAGGATTCTACCACCTCCTTCTGCTGTGTTATGTCTGTGTACACACAGCAGGCCTCCTTCTGAGAGGAGGAGGAAGAGAACACCCCAAAATCAGCATCAGACAAAAGGCAGTTAACTTTGTTAAACTTCACCTGATCGAGTTTCCCGATTAAAAATCAAACCCACCCAGCTTCTTTCAATCCCACCATATTCTGCTCTTCCTTTACCTCGTGTGGGAGGTATGTGCTGCTCCACAACGCTGATGTAGAGCTGCAGCGTGAGCTGTGGGGTGGAGCCCAGGAAGGCCTGGATCACAGCCATGCGCTTGAAGGCGTTGCGGTGGGTGACCAGCCTGCGCAGCGAGTGGCCCACCTCCTGTTCCACCTCGATCTCCGAGTCCTTGCGGAGCCGCTTCTTGCGCGTGATGGTGACGTATGGCTCTTCCTGTGTCCCCACCTGGCAATACATTATCAACGCCTCCAGACATCTGCAATGAGAGAGAATCCCCACATCAGCGGAAGGGTAGAGCACCTGCCCTGCATGCCAAAAGGTCCCAGGTTTGGTCCCTGGCATCTCCCAGTACAGGACCTCAGGCAACAGGTATCTGGAGAAAGGTCTTTAGCGTTCTCCCCGGGAAAGCTATTGCCAGTCCAAGGCAACCACAGAACTGGAGAACTAAATCTATCTGCAGAACTAGATGGACCAATGGTCTACCTTGATGTAGTGCAATTTGGGGTAACCCCAGCCCTTCCCTTAATGATTCTTCTGTTTAGACAAAAGCCACCACTCTCCGTAGTGGTTAACTGAATTGGATTCCAGCTGTCACAAGGGAAGGAAGGAATGAGTAGATCCATTCTCCGTGGTCTGCAATCGCCATGTGTTCTTTGCAGGTCTCTGTTCAGCATTTGGGGCACTGACTTAAACTCTCCCAAAATGTTTTCTCTGGAAAACTTGATTGCTGGTTGGCAATTGGAAGGCCAGTGTGGGAAACAGGATGGGGAAGTAGAGGGGACCTCTTTGGTCTGACCCAGCAGGGATCTTTCTGTGTTTTC
>NW_015177040.1:84433-94306 GCF_001447785.1 Gekko japonicus | reverse complement strand
GGGAAAGAGGAAGCTAGAGGAGCAGAAAGGGGGCACAGTAGTTTTAATGCACCACCACTTTACACAGGAGGGAGAAGCAAATGGCACGCATACAGCCTTGCGTAAAAGTAGCCAGGATCCACAGCTAAGTCTACCAGGCATATGTACTTCTATGATATCTACAGCTGGAACTTTGCCATGGGCACAGTCAGGGCTATTTTTGGGCAGGAACGCACAGGAATGGAGTTCCGGCTGGCTCCCAAGTTGGCCACGCCCAGCAGGAAATTAGCATAATAGGCCACACCCAACAGCAGGAACTCATTCGGATTGGCTACATTCGGGGTGTGTGGCCTAACATGCAAAGGAGTTCCTGCTACAAAAAAAGGCCCTGGGTTTTGACAACAAACAAGGTAAACAGAATAACAAGCAAAAGGTGGGTGTGGCTGGATAACCACACTTCTGGTAACATGTGGGTGCGGCCTAATGTGCTAATGAGCTGTGCTGTCAGGGGTGTGGCCCAATATGCTAATTAGTTCCTGCTGTTGGGTCTGACCTATTATGCTAATGAGTTCCTGCTGGGCTTTTTCTACCAAAAGAGCCCTGGGCACAGTAACTTTTTTCCCCCCTACAGACGCACACAAAATGTTTTCCATGCCGTTTGTTTTAACGAAATATTCTGAGGCAATCCAAAGTTCCTGAAGACAACTAACACCTACTTGTATGTGGTTTTGGTATCAAACCAAGCAGGATTTTGAGCTGTCGGACACAGTTTTAGAAAGGATTGCCAGCACTGTAGAGTTTTTGTATTCCTGATCAGCTGAGATTTTTATTTGCTTGTAATCTCTTGCATAACTTAGTTAATTGAGTGTTCCTTTAATGACATGAGCCGGGAAGGAAGGAGAAAATAAAAAGGATTCCCTTGGGAATCCTGAGAGATGTAGTGCGCAAGGGTACTGAACAGTCTATGCTAGTGGGGAGGGGAATGACTATGAAACTACATTGTGTGTGTGTGCGTGTGCGTGTGTGTGTGTGTGTGTGTGTGTGTGTGAGAGAGAGAGAGAGAGAGAGAGAGAGAGAGAGAGAGAGAGAGAGAGAGAACACAAATGCTTGTGCCTACAGCCAACTTGCTAACATATGTCAAGTGTCTGAGATTCTTGTTCTGTCGTCTCTAATACTTGTCTCCTACAGTTGAACACGATGTACCGATGTGTCAGGCATCTCTGATGCTCTCCCACCCCCACCCCCCCTTTCATGTTCAAAGCATGAGTAGGGGAAAGTGGCACTTGACAGTCGTATAGAATGGCAGAAATCCAGAGTCAGGAAAATGGGTTGGCTTGACCAGGACGCATGCCTTCAGCTCAACCTGTACAAGGATGCAAAATGACTGTGAAATATAATGTCATATAATGTAAAAATATTCATTAAAATACGCGAGGCCAGCTTTTCGGTATGGGATAACTCAACTGCTTGGTCAAAGGCTTAGTAGGGGTAACGGACCAGGCACACTTTTCATTGGTCCTGTGCCGCTGCAGCGTAACACAGTAAAGCACATGCAGCTACTAAACAGTGCTGGCAGGATAGGGGAACAGTAGGCATTACACAGCAGTAACAACCAAATCTGTTGCCCAATGAGAAAAAACAACAAGAGCCGTCCACCTGAGCAGCGAGAACTCAGAACTTCAAGAACAGTCCCTTGCAGGTTTGAAGCAGAAGCCAGCTGTGGACCGCTCCGATTGGCTGGGCCCCTACAATGTCACCCCAAACCCCCAAAACTTCTCCATCCCAGCCCTGGAGAAAGTTTTGCCATTTTAAAAGAAGTCTCCCTTCAAAGAGAAAACAAACTGGCTGCTCCACCCCTCAATCTCCCTCTTTGAGATGCCATAAACTCCCCGAGCTTGATCAGGCTCATTTCCCCTCCCTTTAGTTAATTCTCAACTGCTCAAACACTCCCATGTCAGTAGTGTATATTCAGTACTCCTCAGGCCAATGGCTTTCGGTTATTTATTTTTGTTTTGCATATCTTAGGAATCCCATATATTGAGAAACCCCTGCCGCGACTGTGGGTGACCAGGTTTTCTGCTTTCCTGACTGGCAGGTGGAAGGGGAGCCATTTCACCATTAACTAACAACAATGGATTATGCCTGTGCTTTCATATAGAACTGTGGCTAGCCTGCCAGAAGCAGGAGACTGATAGCTGTGCCGGTGTGTCTGATATCTTCGAACGACGATCTCTCATTTCGGTTCTAAAGCCAATCTGCCCCTGCAGCTGAGAAAATGTGCTGTGTGCTCCTCTTTATCTACAGGAGAGCCAGGATGGCGATTAGCATGGGGAGATCCAGGTACAAATCCTTACTCTGGCACGAAGCACACTGAATAGCCAGAGGCAGGGGCCGTTTCGTAGAAAAAGAGCTAGGGGGACTCATTAGCATAACTCATTAGCATATGCCACACCCCCTGACATCACCGGAAGTGTGTCATAAGGCCACACCCCCTGACATCACCGGAAGTGTGCCATAAGGCCACACACCCCGCCCCCAACGGTACCGGCCGCCACCGCCGGCCTTGCAGCTCCACTGCCGAGCCCCATGAGGGGCCCAGCGGTGGACCTGCAAGGCCAGCGGGAGTGCAAGGAAGCCCCGCAAAGGCCCTCCCTGGCCCCAGGCAGGCAGGGGTGGGGAGAGGCAGGGAGGAAGCAACTTACCCTCCCTCTTCTCCTGCCTCCTCCTGGCTGAATGAGGGCCGGAAGCGGGGTGGCCGGAAGCAGGGGGTGGGGCTTCGTCATGTGCCCCGCCCCCTGCACCTCACCCGGGGGGACTGTGATCCCCCGCGATCCCCCCCAAAATGACCTCTGGCCAGAGGGCCAACCACACTTCCTTACACAGTAATCATAGGGTTGACAGCTGTGGTTTGGGAAATGGCTGGAGATTTGGGGGTGGAGCCCGAGAAGGCAGGGTTTGGGGAGGGGGGGGGGGACTTCAGCCAGCACAGAGCCCTCCCACCAAAGTCACCTGTTTCTCCAGGGGAACTGATCTCTGTCACCTGGAAATCAATTGTAATTCTGGGAGACCTCCAGGGCCCTGCTGAGTCACAGAATAAATCAGGGCGGGGGGGGGATACACTGCTCTCAGCTCCTTGGCAGACAGGTGGGATAAAAATATGACAGATCTGTCTTCAACCTTAACGTTTTCTCAAGAATTCCTACTCAGCCAGATGGGAGGCAGGCCTTCATGGGAGCAACACGCTACGGCCGTACAACTCCGTGTGCTCTGGAGCTCAGTTTGAGAACTTCTTCCCTAGTCATTCTCTCTGTACGGCAACCGTAACAGACTCCCTGAATCTACGAGTCAAAACTACAAGTACACGATCGGCTCTAGACTCCCAGCTTCCTAACTGATGCGCCGACTTTCCCAGAGGCGTGGAGGCAAGAACACGCCCACAACTGTCCCCCCCCCCCAGGCAAAATACAAGATTGCAGAGCACACACCCTTCGGGAGGAGACCAGGGCAATGGGGCTTCTCCCCGAGCTTGACTCAGACTGAAACTAGGCTGAAATGCTTCGTGAGCGTTCCCATTCAGGCAAGGCCCTTCCAGCTTGCCTGCAACTCCTGGTCTCTTCTATTCCCCTCCACGATTCGTTTCTTATCCACCTTTCAGGTTCAGCAGAGCTGGGTGGTGGCAGGGGAGGGAGAGGCTCGCTCTCTGGTTGAAGCAAAGCGCAGGTGCCTGGAGGGAGCTGTGATGTCATTCCCTCAGAACGAAGCAAAATCCTCTTCCCTTAACAGCCCCTGGACCCTCCTCCTTGCGCTCCAAGCCTGTGCAATGTGGGTCCCCTCAAAGCTGCTACAAAATGAAGAGTTTCCGTTCAACTCAAATTCAAACGTGCGCCCCGCTTTCTTCACTCACTCACTCTTCCCAACCCATTCCTCTCCTTCAAACAGAAGCATCATCCTCAGATATTAAAACTCCACTCGGAAACCCCGCATTCCAAGAGCAGAGGCACTGGGGCTCAAGTTCACCTGGGCACTGGGGTTGCCAGCTCCGTGTTGGGAAATACCTGGAGATTTTGGGGGTGGAGCCTGAGGAGGGCGGGGTTTGGGGAGGGGAGAGACCTCAACTGGGCATAATGCCATAGAGTCCACCTTCCAGAGCGGCTATTTTCTCCAGGTGAACTGACCTCGGTCACCTGGAAATCAGTTGTAATCCCTGGAGATCTCCAGCCACCACCTGGAGGTTGGCAACCCTAACTGGCTGCCCCACTCTTGCTTTATTTCTAGATATGCTGGCTGTGGAAGAAAAGGTACTCTGGCCCTCCTCTGAGGCCCACTCATCCCCCCGACTACTACACCTATTCCGAGGCTGAACTTTGGCATCAACGACACGTTTCATGGTTAAGACCAAGCCCGGAAAGGAACAGTATCAATGGGCTGTCTTGTATTCTGATGTTTGGAAGCCTCGCACAGCTTGGAAGGAAAGGGAGGCACACAGCCTGCAAACACAGACACTTTGTTGACTCCCAGATGCTGAGAATAGAACTGGAGGCACATGCCCTCCGTCCTCACCAATTACAGGGGATGCTGGGAGAACTTAAAATTGAAGGGCAGGGCAGGGGAATAAAGAAAGGTTAAGACGAGGAGGTGGAGAACTGGACCTCCTGTACAAGGGGGGGGGGAGAGAATGTCCTGGGGAAAGGAATGGCAACTGTATGACCTCACTGTCTACTTTTAAGCTGGCCTAGCCAAAGACATTCGGTGCAAATCAGAATGATAACCCTCTAACAAAAATCTCATGACCCACCTTTGGCACAACTCTGTAGTCCCCAATTCCACTGGGAACTAGGCCTAAACATGTGTAACTGAGATGAATGCACAGTCTTAGGCCGCTTCCACCTCCCTCCCCTTCCTCTGTCGCCTCCCTTGTGTTCAATTTTTAGATCGTAAGCACCTGAATGGGAGGGACCTGCTCTCTTCCACTCAGTAAAGTGCTATACATAATACATATTGATGGTGCAATAAAAATAACGATGCACATTCCAAGCTATTTATACGTCTTGCTGCCTCTCCCTGTCTCTCGCCATATGTCCCCACACGCCAACTTGAAGAATTCTGCTTGCCACCTTCTAGTTGTTCCCCAATTAAGACTTGGCATCTTCTACAGCCTGTCCCCTCTCTACAGCTGTTCCCAGTTTGTGGCACGGCCTCCCCAGGAGGTGAGACGAGTGACGTCTAGCTAGATGTTTTTAGGAGGTGCTGCATGGCCATTTTATTTGCCTGGGCTTTTAACGGGGTTTAAGCTACAAGCCTTTTCCTGGAGCAGGTGCCTAATGGAGCGCTGTTGTATTTTGTAAGCTTTTAGTCTCGGAATTGTAAGCCATCTCAAGCCACAAGGGGAAGGCAGGGCACAAGTATTTCAGACAGTAAATGAACAGCCTTTACAACTCTGTAAAATTGGCTAGTGTTATCATCTCCCTCTTGCAGATGGGGGAGTGGAAAGGAAGCGATTGTGGCTTTCCTAATAATAAATTCCTGGCAGAGGCAAAAATTGACTGGCAGATTTCCTGATTCGCTGCTCATTCTCTTAATCACCAGGATGTTCATCCCGTAGCTGCTAAAATACTTTAAAGCTCCGTCTCTTAATGCCTCAGTCTGGAAGTTCTTTGCTTGAATCCTGCATACGAAGCAAGTTTAGGGAGACCATAATGTCTCAGACGCACCTCCTCACTACAGATGTAGGGGGAAGCTCATACTAGCCTACTTCGGACTGTTATTGTAAAGCTATGATCCATATACTGGCCTTTTTTCCAACCAGCCAATAGCAGCTTGAGGAGAGGTCATTAACGCCACACACACACCCAGCTTCATAGCACACATGCCGTCCCGTCTTTATCTGCTGTTTGGATGGTAGAAAGTGCTACCCAGTCGCAGCCAACGTACAGCAGCCCTGTAGGGTTTTCAAAAGATTAACAGAGGCGGTTTGCCATTGCCCGCCCCTGCACATCAACAGTGGACTTCCTTAGTCTCCCACCCATGTACTAACCAGGGCCAATCCAATTTAGTTTCTGAGATGTGACCAGGTCTGCCCAGCCCAGCCCAGGTCTTTAAGCCTTCAAGAAAACATCAGACGTTCTGATGAAGAACCTCACAACAAGTAACATACAGTTTCACTTTCAGACATTCTTCCCCTGCAATGGAGGTGGCTCGAGGAAGATAACGAAAGGGAGCACAGCAGACGTGCGGGGGCGGGGAAAGTAAAGCATACGTGAAGACTGCATTAAAAATTACAGCGTCTGCTTTGCTTTGTGTTCCCCCTCCTCCCCACCCACCCCCACTAAGAGTTGACTCACTGCTGTTAATTGCTCTGCAGCCTGATTTGGCATCAAGGAGGGAATGAACAGTGAAAGCCACCCCCCACCCCCACCCCCGGGAACAGTGAAATGCCAACATGACAGGGAGAATGTACCCGACAAGAGATAGCTTGGCTGCACCCAGATAGCGTGCCCTCCCCAGAGACTGACTCTGCAGGAAACACCTCCAAGGGACTCGGTGGCCAAACAAGTCACCAGATCCTGCCACACCATCCTGCAGTGGACGGATTCCAAAGCCCCACACAGACACACACACCACTGTCCTCATGTGCAGAGTTTGGAGGCTGACAGGATGTTGGGTGTTACAAGTTAAAACACTTCAGTATTTACAGGGTTAATGATGTTTGTTAAGTCACATGTTTGTTTGTAACCAATCTGTTTAGACAATAGGATGCCCGGGAACTTTGGAGCTAATTTGCTACTCCGATTGGAAACCAAAGTGTCAAGTATTAGCATTTTATGGCTTCTCTTCCCGTCTTTTTGTGTTCTTTGTTCTGACTAGAGAAGGGGACGCCATTTCGGTTTCTTCCCGTTTTACCTTTTAGCTGCAAGGATGTAGACATCTTAGCTCTTTGTTATTTTATATCCTGTGTACCTTTTTCCCATGTTCGGTTTATAGTAAACTTTTATATTTTAATACACATCATGGACTCAGTCTCTTAATACTCTGCTGACTAACTTATAAAAAGAATCCCAACAGAGGAGCAGACCGGAACACTGGCCACACCTCTCCCAACCTTCTCCCATGTGTCTGATGAAGGCAGCTTCAAGTCTTGAAAGCTTACACCTCTCAAAATTTTGTTGGTCTCTAAGGTGGGACTGGCCTCCAATCTATCTGTCCTATTACAGACCGACAGGGCCACCCCCTGAAACTTTCCCCCACGTGTAACCAGCAGACTAGACTTCCCCTTGCATCTCAAACTCCAATGCTCATCTTCTATGCGCTCCTCCATATCCTTGTGCATTTGCAATGCAAGAGGTACAGGACAGATGAAAGAAAATAATTATTTATTCGATGAGCAACTAAATTGTGGGATTCACTGCCAGTGGAGGTAGCATAGATGGCTTTAAAAGGGGTTAGACAGATTCATGGATACTAGGCTTGGTGACTAAAGGGAATTTCCACATTCGGAGGGAGTAGACCTCTGATACCCAGTGGTGGGAGGCAAGATCAGGAGAAGTTGGGGAAGGGATGCTCAACTAGATGAACCACTGGTCTGATCCAGCAGGGTTCATCTGTTCTGATGGAAAGCCACCACAGGTTCACATCACTCATTGACAAAAAAAAACACCCAACATGGAAAGTGCTCTTGGGTGGGTATTCATATGAAATGTGCATTGTCATGCAAAACGGCTGCACACATGTACATATTTCCCCACGCACACACCCATTTACAAAAGAAAGATACAATGATGTAATGCAACGCATGAAGCAGCCTTTAGAACAGCGGTTCTCATCCTGTGGGTTGCGACCCCTTTGGGGGTCGAACGACCCTTTCACAGGGGTCGCCTAAGACCATCGGAAAACACAAATTTTCAATGGTTTTATGATAGCAATGAAAATAATTTTATGGTTGGGGGTCACCACAACATGAGGAACTGTATTAAAGGGTCGCGGCATTAGGAAGGTTGAGAACCACTGCTTTAGAAGCTTAAGACTGTGACATAACTCCTTATGTGCCCTTTCCTCACCACCATAAGGGGCCCAACTGAAAACAAACAGGCTTCTCTTGGGGTGTGGTGGGGGGGGGAAGGCTGCCTCGCTTTAACTGTCCTTCTGCTGCCAGTCACAAACAGTCTGTATCCTCTTTACTCTACTGACCCTGAGAACACTTCTGTTGCAGATTCCAAAGGAAGCGGAAAGCGCCACAGTGTGGGACCACCAGGCCTCCACCTACTTTACGCTTCCGAAATCACAAGACGGAAGTTCAGCTTCTCGTGACAAATCTCAACCTGTGGCATTGTTTAAAAGCAACTTTTCTAGCCATTCTGGAGGCAAACCTGAAAATACGAAGGGCGAGAGAGACGCCTGTGGAATTTCACACACCTGAGCCAGCCTAGTACGTGTGTGTGTGTGTTTGTGTGTATGTGTGTTGGGGGGACATTTTATTTCAATGAATCAGTACTTTGCAAGAATCTTTCCCTGATCGACAGAAGAACAGGGTAATTCTTCAGATTGCTTAACAGCCTTATTTAAGCAGCTTGCAGAATCCTCCTGATTTCCTGGTACCCCAGCAGAAAGATTCCCACTCCCTTCCCCCCTTCGAAGAGGGTAAAGTACGGACAGCACCTCACATTGTACGGTGCCCGATGCTTCCACAGAGCCTTGTTAGTCCCCTGCTTGGGGGCCCATCTAGCTAGGCGAAGAAGAGGAACACAGTGTATGTGGGTGGGGGGGCGACACAAGTCCGCCCGTTCTCACCTGATGACGGGGCCCAGTAAGAGGAGATGCATGCACAAGACCATGGGTTTGTCGCTGGTCAGGTCTCGGTGGACAAAGATGAGGGTGAGCTGGTCCATGATGGAGGGCATCAGCATGAAGAGGAGGGTGAGGAGGAGCCAGAACTGGTCGCTGTTGCGGCTGTACGAGGCGGTCAGGACTGCCGCCGACGCAAACTCCCCGCAGTACAAGAGGGTGGTGAGGATGATGCTGTAGGGCAGCTTCAGCTGGGAGAAAACCTTGGGTTCGACTTGGAGCACTATGCTGGGCGGTGGGAGTTTCGCCTTCTTGCCAGAGGGCAGACCGGAGCATTCCCCGATGGAACTTTCGCACACGGCATCCATCCTGAGGTCCAGCAACCTTCCAGCGCCAGGAGGCTCTTCTCTGAAGGAGACTTCAGATCCTAAGAGCAGGGGGGCTTAGCCGGGCCACATCCCAGGGTTCCGCTTTCTGTTACTAGCTGCTCTCTCCAGAAAATCCCAGTTGCTTCCTTTTTCAGGTCCCAGCCTACAAACCCCCATCCACAGCACTAGCAAAACAGCAAGCACCATAGGAAAGCACGGAGCATCCCCCCCCCCCCCCCACCCTTGGTGACTTGGCCAGTCCCTAGAGGGGAGAAGAGGCAGGATGCTCCCTTGCTAGTTCCGGGGAGTTCCCATAGGGACCAGGGTGTGGCTTTCAGTTGTTGCTCTCCACAGGTCAACGAAAGGGACTGCAGTTCTGACTCCCCACCCCACCCCACTCAAGTCAAAGATG
The DNA here is from genome assembly GCF_001447785.1 of Gekko japonicus. Taxonomy (NCBI): domain Eukaryota; kingdom Metazoa; phylum Chordata; class Lepidosauria; order Squamata; family Gekkonidae; genus Gekko; species Gekko japonicus. The sequence continues at coordinate 84,769 of NW_015177040.1, read as the reverse complement.
GATCCGGAACAGAGACCCAAAACAGAGCAGAGGCGATCCAGGAGGAACCAGAAAAAGCCACCACGAAGCAAAAGAGTTCCAGAGGGAGGAGGGCGGGCTCGACCCGACGACTCCGCCCGTGGAGCCTCTAGGGTCGTTTCTCCAGCCCAGACCCTCCAGCCTCCCGACCACCCCCCTGCAGGGCGCGCCGGAGCCGGGCTTTCCTAGGAGAGCGCCAGTCCCTCCGTAAGCCACGTGGGCCTTCTAGCAGAACCCAGCCGGCTTTCACCTTCCTCCCGGGCTCTTTACGGCCAGCGCCCTGTCGAGCCCCGCTAGGGGAGGCGTCTCCTCTTCCGA
>NW_015177040.1:82048-84053 GCF_001447785.1 Gekko japonicus | reverse complement strand
CCCCGGCCGCCGCTGCTGCTGCCGCTGCCGCCCTGGGTCCTAGCGCTGCCGGTTGCGAGCAGCCGGACTGCCACGGCCAGACTCCTTCCGAGCCGCCGGGGGCTCCTGGGCCTTTAACAGCACTCCGGCAGGCGTTAAATTCAAAAGCGCGGCTTGGTCCCCATGTGTGGACTTGCGACCATGGCGAAGGTATAATCATAGAGGTAGAAGGGACCTCCAGGGTAGGGTTGCCAGCCTCCAGGTGGGGCCTGGGGATCTCCCGCTTTTACAATTGATCTCCAGCTGGCAGAGATCAGCCCCCTGGAGAAGATGGCTGCTTTGAAGGGTGGGCTCTGTGGCACTGTACCATGCTGGGGAACCTCCCGTCCCCAAACCCCGCCCTCTCCCAGATTCATGCCCAAAGTCTCCAGGTATTTTCCAACCCACACCTGGCAAGCCTGCTCCAGGGTCATCTAGTCCAACCCCCTGCACAATGCAGGAAATTCATAAATACCCCCCCCCCACACACACACCCAGTGACCCCCTGCTCCATGCCCAGAAGATGGCAAAACAACCTCCAGGATCCCTGGCCAACCTAGCCTGGAGAGAATTGCTTCCTGTCTTCAAAGTGGCGATCAGCATTTCCCTTGGGCGTGTAAGAAAGGCCCACGAGAACTAAGCACTGAGGCAACCCTTCCTGCCCTCCCTCTTGTGATCTGTCGAAATTCACAGAATCAGCATTGCCTGGGTACCTAGTCGCTACTCGGCTGAAAGGCGCGGTCGCCTTGGTGGAAAAGGGAAAGGGGACATCTGGATCTTCGCACATGCCACTTAACGCTCCTTTGAACTTTGGGAAGGCATTTGGGTTTGCCTTGGGTTAAGGCGGGCTAGCAAGCAGAAGAAAGCTAGTTTGAAGGCAGTCAGGGCTATTTTGGGGCAGGAACGCACAGGGACGGAGTTCCCGCTCGCTCCCAAATTGGCCACACCCAGCAGGAACTCATTAGCATAATAGGCCACACCCAACAGCAGAAACTCATTAGGATTGGCTACATTAGGGGTGTGTGGCCTAACATGCAAAGGAGTTCCTGCTACAAAAAAGCCCTGGGTTTTGACAACAAACAAGGTAAACAGAATAACAAGCAAAAGGTGGGTGTGGCTGGATGACCACACTTCTGGTAACATGGGGGTGCGGCCTAATGTGCTAATGAGCTGTGCTGTCAGGGGTGTGGCCTAAGATGCTAATACGTTTCTGCTGTTGGGTGTGGCTTATTATGCTAATGAGTTCCTGCTGGGCTTTTTCTACAAAAAGAGCCCTGAAGGCAATGTGCACACAGTCTTGGGGGGGGGGGCCTCAGGACAGGGCCCTAGCAGCCAGCAATTAATAAGGAGGCCCGTCAGGTCCATATCTCAGTCACCAGCGACATAATTCAGCATCCTTCGTTCTATTTTTAAAAGTATGTTTCTAGTCTTCAAGGCATAAAAATAGCCTTCCCTGCAAAGTGTGTGAGCACTGCCTGGAGAAGTTCATTTATTTGTTTGTTTTAGCTTTTAAGAAATCTGACCTGTCACCTTGGCTTCAGGGCAGCTTACAAATTCAATTACAGATAGCGTGAAAATTTCAAATACAGTCACAGCCATTCAGCATCAAATGAACATAACAACAGAATGAAGCCCAAGCTAAAAACAATTCAGCATCTGCTGCCCAAACTGGACAGTGTTAGCTGTGGTCTGCAAAGATGAGAACCAGTGTGGTGTAGTCCTTAATCTGGAAGATGCAAATTCAGACCCCTGCTCTGCCATGAAGGTTGCTGGATGACATTGGGCCTGTCACTCTTCCTGTTAGCCTAACCTACCTCACAGGACTGATGTAGTCCATTAATTGGGGAGAATGGTGATCAGGGTATTTCAGAAAAAAACTAGCTTGGGAAGAGCAAAGGAATGATGAAGGCCATTAATAGGGGAGGAAGGATTTTGCTTATACACATCAAGTATATACCGTATTCCGTAAAGCAATTACAAAATAAAT
>NW_015177040.1:76136-81404 GCF_001447785.1 Gekko japonicus | reverse complement strand
CTTCCCCTCCCCACAACAGACATCCTGTGAGGTAGGTGGGGCTGAGAGAGCTCTGACAGAAACTGTTCTCTTTCAAGAACAGCTGTGCCAGAACTATGGCTTGCCCAAGGTCATCCAGCCAGGTGCACGTGGAGGAGTGGGGAACCAAGCCTGGTTCTCCCAGATTAGAGTACACACCCTTAACCACTACACCAAACTGGCCCTACTTGTGCCACTGCCACCTGGAGCAAGTGGGACAGACAGGGATAGTCAATCCTCTGCTTGTCTTGAACTGTTGTGGGGTTCAGTTGGTCTTATGCCGGACTTAAAGGGGGTTGGTCTTGGGTAGTACTTGAATGGGAGCAGGGGTCATTTCATAGAAGAAGAAGAAGAGATTGGATTTATACCCTGTCCTTCACTCGGAGTCTCAGAGTGGCTTACAAACTCCTTTCTCTTCCCCTCCCCACAACAGACACCCTGTGAGGTAGGTGGGGCTGAGAGAGCTCTGACAGAAACTGTTCTCTTTCAAGAACAGCTGTGCCAGAACTATGGCTTGCCCAAGGTCATTGCGCCCAGCAGCTGGAGAGAAATCAACCTACCCCACCCCGCGAAAGGTCATTTTAAAGAATGTTGCCAGCAAGTAAATGGCCCGCTGGCTCCAATATCAGACAGTTTCCCGACAATAGTCAAACTCTGCACCAGAATTTTTGGAAACATTTTAAGGTCACACTAATGACACGGCCAGCGTCTCCCCGTTCCACCCCCTGAGTGGGATTCAAACCTACGACCTTGGAGGAGCTAGCCAAGCTGTGGGTTGCAGCCAAGACCCACTTACATCTAAAGCGATGGCAACATTTCTACCCGATGGCCGGAATCAGCCTGCACGGCCTGAGAAGAAGGCCTTGAACCTTCATCTCGCTACAGAGCGGAACAAACAGAAGAGCAAGAAGAGTCTATACTAGCAGAGAGAGTCTGCAGAAAAGGAATCATTAGAGAAGCAGGCGCTACATTCCAAAAGAGCAAGGTTTGCTGCCGACCCTGCAAGGAAGGCGGGGGCTGAGGATGTGGCAGAGGGACTCTGCATCAGACTCAGACACCTCTGCTAATGGGAAGAGGGCCCGAGGCAGCCCTTTCACCTGGCCTGTGCAACTAGTCGTCCAAAAGTCGAATGCATTCCCCACCAGCTCCCCAAGTGCTTGATGTATTGCAGCTTCCCAAGTGCTTGATGACTTCCGCATGTATTTCCAGGCCAGCCCCCAGTGAGGAGGCTATCTAATCCCCACGGAGAGCCAGCCATTAATCACTAGTGGGCTGTGTTGCCTTGATGGGCCATAAGTGTTTCAGAATAACTGCATTCACACTAGGGTCCTTGGAACTCACTACCACAGGATGTAATGATGACTGACAACATTTCCCCAATAGATTCAGGTGGGTAGATGGGTTGGTCTGAAGTAGAAGAACAAAGTGTGGGTCCAACGGCACCTTTAAGACCAGCAAAGTTTTATTCAAGGTATGAGCTTCCGTTTGCAAGGCACACTTCCTCAGATACAAAGGAAGTGTGCGTGCACATGGAAGCTCATACCTTGAATAAAACTTTGTTGGTCTTAAGGGTGCCACTGGATTCAAACTTTGTTCTGTTTTCCAAACAGGCACTATGGTTGGCAGGAATAAATAAATGCAATGCCACTATGGGGTACCCTTACAAAACATTTTTTTAAAAAAACAATTTTTCAATGTCCCCAGGAAAATTGCATAGATGTGGAGAGGAAGAGTGCGGCTGTGATTTTTTGCTTCTTTAAAGGCTTGAGTTTTCCCCTATTGTTTGTCCCGAGTATTAAAAAGCATCTAATTTTCATTGTTCCAGTTATTTTTGGAGACATAATGAGAATTCTTTTTGTGCAGTAAATTTTGACCTGAGCATGAGGGACAGACACTCTGTGCTTTCCACCCATGCATCTGTTTCAATATCTCCTGCCCTGCAATTATTATTATTTTTCTGAGTCAGAGAAGCTGTCTCTGGGACAGAAGTGAATGTACCAAGATCCTCTTTAAAGCCCGAGCATCCCTAGGCTGGGCGGACTTTCTCCCTTCTTTCTGGTAAACAGATTGCACTAGGACCCAGAAGAAAGCATTGCTCTGGGAGAGCTTCAGTAGAACATGCCAAGAAACTTAGTGGACTGCTTCCCAAATATAGTCATGAGCTGGGTTGAGAGAGGCATCCCCGCTGCCCTCAAATCCATTTGCAAACCTTTGTGTGCTAAACAGCAGACAATTCTTCTTCTGCCAAGGTCTGAATTCCTGGAAAGAGGATATCTGATGAGTAAGAGAAAGCAGCCCCTCAGAGGATTAGTTGGTAATCACACCCCTTCACCTAGGACAGTGATAGCGAACCTTTTAGAGACCGAGTGCCCACTTAGCGACCCAAAACCCACTTATTTATCGCAAAGTGCCAACACGGCAATTTAACCTGAATACTGAGGTTTTACTTTAGAAAAAACAACTCATACATTAACTTAAGATGATCCAAACAAAGTAAGGAAAGCAATCCCAAATGCTGTCATTTACTTAAAATTATTTGGCAGAGAATTCGACACTTTAATGATGGTCTGGGCCTGGCTGGGGCGATGGCACGTGTGCCCACAGAGAGGGCTCTGAGTGCCACCTCTGGCACCCATGCCATAGGTTCGCCACCACTGTCCTAGGACAACTCAGGTTCACCAAATGAAACTGACTGAAAGTTTAAGGTAAAGGTAAAGGTTCCTTTGCTCGAAAGCCAGTCGAATCCGACTCTAGGGTTGCGGTGCTCATCTCCGTTTCAAAGCCGAAGAGCCAGCACTGTCCGAAGACGTTTCCGTGGTCATGTGGCCGGCATGACTAAACACCAAGGCGCACGGAACGCTGTTACCTTCCCACCAAAGTGGTACCTATTTATCTACTTGCAATTTCTTGCTTTCGAACTGCTAGGTTGGCAGGAGCTGGAACTAGAGACAGGAGCTCACCCCGTCTTGCGGCACCCGGGTCTTGAACTGCTGAACTACTGACCTTCCACAGCCTGTAGTTCAGCGTCTTAACCACTTGAGCCACCGCAGCTCCAGACTGAAAGTTTAGGACTGATAAAAAGAAGTGCTTCTTCACACCACGTTTTTCTACAAAAAAAGCCCTGGATAAAAAGAAGTGCTTCTTCACACCACATTTGCGGGTTTCACTACCACGAGGTGAAGCAACAGTCACTAGCATAGAGTGTTTTTTTTAAAAAAAAAATCAGTCAAATTCAAGATAATTCAAAGTAGCTAACTGGAACCTCCATGTACAGAGGCAGTATACATCTGAAAGCCAGAAGCAGTGGATTAACTACAGGGTTGGGCCATTGACCTGATGGTTCGCTGGACAGCTCACAGAGACCCCTGCCTGGCTACTGCTTGTAAACAGCGAGCAGGTCTCGGTGGACTTTGGTCTGTTGCAGCCAGGCAGTTCTTGCGCAAACTTCACAAATGCCTGCAAACAAAAGGGGAATAAAACTGGGCATTTCACAATTGAGCCAATTTGAGAAGCTTTGACAATTTAATTCGCTGGCTGACACAAGAAGAGAAAACAGCTCTTTGACTCTAGGAGCGACATTGCTGGTTTTCAGTGGACCATGGTATAGCTTTGAAGCAAGGTTTGAGTCTAGCGGCATCTTCAAGACCAACGGAGTTTTATTCAATGCACGAGCTTTCATGTGCGCGCACACTTCCTCAGATACATCGAAATGGAAGGTAACCGTTCATTCATTTAAGCAGAGAGTGAATTAGTATACAACATGGGGAAGTTTTAACAGATGCATAAACCAAAAAGGGATAACAAGTGAAGTACATGGTCACCATTTGTTTGGATTTAATTATGGGGAAATCATAGTAAATCAAATAAATATGTCAAAATAGGAGACTGATTGTGTAAAAGTAGAAGAGTTGGTTTTATACCCCACTTTTCATTACCCAAAGGAGTCTTGGAGAGACAGTCAGACAAAACCTTTATTGGCATAGATTTTTTTTAAAAAAAAATAAAGACTACAAATTTTGAAATTGGATGTGAGGGCGATCTGTCTTTGACATCTGTCACCCCCATTGTTTGCCAGGGTTGAGTGGCTCATAATCACCTTCCTTTTCTCTCCCCACAACAGACACCCTGTGAGGCAGGTGGGGCTGAGAGAGCTCTGAGAGAACTGTGTGACTGACCCAAGGCCACCCAGCTGGCTTCATGGGGAGGAGTGGGAACCAAACCCAGTTCTCCAGATTAGAGTCTGCTGCTCTTAACTGCTACACCATTGTGGAATGCTAAAAATAAATTAAATGAGACCCTTTCGTTATGCTCCATGGTCCATGCTCGAGAGGAGACAAATGGAGCATAACAACATGTTCTCAGCTAATTATTTTTAGCATTCCACAATTCAGAAGGATACTTTGACACAATCAGTCTTCTATTTTGACGTATTTATTTGCTTTACTATGTTTTCCCCATAATTACATCCAAACAAATGGTGATGAAATAAACTTCACTTGTTATTCCCATTTAGTTTCTGGATCTGTTAAAACATACCCATGTTGTATGTTAATTCACCCTCCACTTAAATGAATGAACTGTTACCTTCCATTTCGATGTATCTGAGGAAGCGTGTGTGCACATGGAAGCTAATACCTTCAATAAAACTTTGTTGACCTTAAAGGTGCCACTGGACTCAAACTTTGTTCTGCTGCTTCAGACCAACACAACGATCCCTCCTGGATCTGTATTGCTTAGAGGATGTGTGAATTCAGACAAGCAGCATTTCCCCGGAACTTGATTTATATTCCACCTTTCTTCCATCATGGGACTCAGGACAGCACACGACAGCTTCTCAGGCAATCTCCCATCTCAAACACTGATGAAGCCTAGGCCTGCTTCAGTACTGTTGGAGTTTCATGTACCTTTCAACCCTGGGCCCAGAATATGGTAGGAACAAACCTGAAAGTTGCCAGCTATGTTGATTTTTAACTGTTATTATGTACTGACAGCAGAAACATATTAGCATATTAGGCCGCACCCTGACAGCACAGCTCATTAGCATATAGGCCACACCCCCATGTTACTAGAAGTGTGCTCATCCAGCCACACCCACCTTTTGCTTCTTATACTGTTTACCTTGTTTGTTGTCAAGGGCTTTTTTGGAGCAGGAACTCCTTTGGATGTTAGGCCACACACCCCTGATGAAGCCAATCCGAATGAGTTTCTGCTGTTGGGTGTGGCCTATTATGCTAATGAGTTCCTGCTGGG
>NW_015177040.1:47606-76021 GCF_001447785.1 Gekko japonicus | reverse complement strand
CCCCATCCAGGGCCCGGCGCTCTAGGCGAATGCCTAGTTTGCCTAGTGGGTGAGCCGGCCCTGGCTGTCCCTTGCAAGTACATATGTGCATGTTTACCTTTAGCCCTGTGCACATGTTCTACTGAACACATGTGGAATCAGAAGCCCTGCTCACATGTTACATCCTGATGTGCATGCCTACAGCTCTCTGTAGGAACGTGCATTCACTTCCAAAATAAAACCAGGGACTAGTACCTGGATAAATGTGGGGTTTAAAGTCACACCTTCAGCTTCATGTGCATTGAATACAATGTAATAACTGCTCTGTGCACATACAAAGAAAAATCGTGTACTGTGGCTCAGTGGAAGAGCCTCTGTTTGGCATGTAGGTTCAGTCCCTGGTTCAGTCCCAGGTTCAGTCCCTGGCCTTTCCACTTAAAAGGATTCAGGTCGGTGACAGGTGATGGGAAAGACCTCTGCGTGAGACCCTGCAGAGCCACTGCCAGTCTGTGTAAACAATAATGACCCTGAATGAACCAAGGGTCTGATTCAGTATAAGGCAGCTTCATATGTTCATTGTACATACCGTTCATCAGTACAATAGACACATGTGCAATCCGGATCGGCAGCAGTTCTCCAGGGTCTCAAGCAGATGACTCTCACAACACCTACCATCTGATCCCTTTTTAACTGGAGATGCCTGGGTTTGAACCGGGGACCTTCTGCATGCAAAGCAGAGGCTGGACCATTCAGCCACAGCCCTTCCCACATACATGCAAATCCTCACTTCGAGCCCTCTGTTAACTTCACACAGTCACAGATCTCTGCGGCGTAATCTCTGCCACCACATTGGCCCAGGATCTGCTTTTATTTTATTATTACATTTCTACATCAGCTCTTAGCTCCAGAATGCATGAATCCATCAGAGTTAAAATTCTAATAAAAGTTAGCTGACAGAGGCTGCTGATGACACCTTTGCTTATACTTGCTTTCCCTTCACTAAACAGATCTCCTGTGTTTGAAGTGTTAAAAACTGGCTTTCTTTTTAGCTTCCTAGGCTCTTTTTCTACTTTTTTAATTTAAAAAATTTGTATTAAAACACAGGCTGTAGTTCACTGAGCAATAGTTCAAGGGAAGAAGTCTGCTGCCTTAGCTGCAGTACCCTTGGGGGAATCTTTTTCTGGGAGCAAGTAGCGGTTTCTTTTAACAACACTCTTGTATAAAAAGAATCCACAACAGGTCAGCATCTAATCTGCTGCAGAATTAGTGCTCAAAGTCCAGAAATATTCCCACCTCCGACAGATTTTATCAAGATGATGGGGTATAAATATTTTAATAACTAAAAATAAATATAAGTTTGAGGCCAGCATAACCGTCGTCCTCAAAGTGCTCTGGGAACTGCATTTGGCAAAGGTTCAGGGAACTCTGAGACCTGCCAACAGATGGGTACAAGCAGGCCTAGTCTGCTTGGCGTGAAGTTTGGGTACTCCAGCCAAAGAGAAGAATGGATCCAGAAAAATGGTTTGCTTCCAGAGTTGGCATACCTGCCACATGGGAATACCACAGCACGGCCAGCCATTTCCAGCTGCTCACTCCAAACCTTCAGTTCATGCTAGCACATAATTTGTATTGCTTCTGGTTTGGACAGCATCCCGTGTGAATTGAAAGCAGGCCGCCAAAGAGAAGAATGGATCCAGAAAAACGGTTTGCTTCCAGAGTTGGCATACCTGCCACATGGGAAGACCACAGCACAGCCAGCAATTTCCAGCTGCTCGCTCCAAACTTTCAGTTCATGCTAGCACTTAATTTGTATTGCTTCTGGTTTGGTCAGCATCCCGTGTGAATTGAAAGCAGGCCCAGAAGGCATTCCAGAATCCTCTGATGATGATACAGGTAGATCGCACCATGCCTTCTATGCATACTAGATTTGTGGCAGAAAACAGATAAGCACGAAGCAATACAAGAGTTTTAAATAAGCAGTGATTCTTAACCAGGGCCACAGGCTCCCTTTGTGGTAAGTCTGTAAATCTTGGGGGGAGGTGCTAAGAACTTTGGAGGCAAATGGACGGTATTCAGAATTTTAGGCAGTTCCAGTAATGGTCTCTGACAGCCAGCAGAGGGGGGGAAATACATCGTTCACCTCACTAAAAAGAAAATCCCAGATTTCTGGAGTCCCTTAAATAAGGCAGCATACCACAAATAGGAATTAACCAGAAATGCCCCCTCCACCCTTGGGGCAAAAACTGACAACAAACATTGCCAAAACAAACAAAGTTAACTCTATAATTACTGAAGTGTTTTTAGCTTGCTAAAAACCCAACAACATTTCTCCACCATCCATGAGAACAGATGTCTGATGAGATTCCAGAAAGAAAACAGGGGGAAGCACTCTAATAGCACCAAAGACAAGGGAAACAACTCGTTCTCCAAAAACTACCAATAGACTGGGGGTACTTCTAAGTGTCTTTAGGCAGTCAGGTTTCAGAAATTTCCCCAAATTCCTTTCTACCAACAGAGGCTAGTTCACCACCACCACAATTTCCTGGAAAAAAGCTGACCTGGCCACAGTTGTGCATACTATGGTCACATCCATACTTGACTACTATAATTCAGTCTTTGTGGGGCTGCCCACGAAGGCGGTTCAGCTTCAGCTGGCCTGCTGAATTGCAATTGACAATGAAGCTCAAGACAATGTATCCACCCGGACTGAATCGAGACCTTGGTTTCCTGTCTAATTACCAATGCTGATTTCTCCATGCCTATTACTCCTCTGCATATCTCACCTAAATAGAGTCACACCTGCTATTGGTATTCACCTGCCATTGTCATTTGGCATCTGACATCACTCCGCTTTCCAATAAATAGGACAAATGTACTCCCATTCTAGCTGCATTTGAAGAAGTAAGCAGTGACTCACGGAAGCTCCTACCTTGCCACATATTTCATCAGTCTTTAAGGTGCTTCTGGACTCTTGTTCTTTTCTACTGCTTCAGTTGGTCCAAAATGTCACAGCTAGCTTCCTCACAGGCACCAACTGGAGTGATCGTATTATCTGTGCTCTTGCACTATTCGGTTTACAGAGTTCACCACCAAACATGGCCTCCCCACCCACTACCATATTGCCCCACATTTTGCTGCTAGGAACAGAACTGACCACTCTCCAAAAACAGGCAGAGATTGGTAGACTACCCAAACTGAACCGGGAACCAAGGATTTGTGTTTCATATTGCTAGTTCCACCTCTGTGTGATTCCACACTCTGCATCCAGACCTTGCCTGAACATCAAAGTCATCTCTCACGGGCAGTAGCCACTCAGGAGGCAGGAGCACCCAGAACTTCCTCCTGAGGAACTACACATCACATTTGTGTTGTTTTTGAGTCATACGGCAACAGAATGTTTTCTGGGGTACCACTAACTTAAGGAAAGAAAAAAAGAGGGAATTAGGCACAAGGGAGAATAGTTTATTTGATCTAAGAGGTCAAATAAACTACGCTCCCTTGGGCCTTGTCCCCCTTTTTTCCCTCCTACTGGTTGGTGCAGCCCAATTTTCTCCCCAGTACCACTAACTTCAGCCATCACCCTTTCCCAGAGGTTATTCAAGAACCCACAGCCCATTCGTCTAGCACAGGAAAACACCAAGATGAGAAAGAGTAGGGTCGCCAGCCACCCTGTTTCTCTGGTAGGGCTATCGTGCCATTTACAGCTGGGCAGAAATTCAACAGTTGAAGGTTTTTTCTCAGCAGGGAGATACTCTGAGGGGAAAACCTCTCCCCCCTTTTCATTTCTACCTCAGACATGTCTCAGAAAGATGCAAGATTCCTGCTAGAAAGACACAGCACTGACCTCACAGAAGACTCATCTGCCAACCTTCTTGCATGAGAGAAAGAAAAAATAGAAACAGATGATGTAAGCCTCAGCTAAAACTTCTGTCTTTCCATGCAGTGTCGCCAACCACATCAGAGTCGATATGACAACAGAAACCGGGATACGGCGCTTGCACAAATGTCAGGCTAAACTTTAACTAGACTGTTCCTCGTGGCTTTCTCCAGGTTTGCCTGAGTAATAACTTGCTACCATATCTCCCCTTTCAAAAGCCACTCCTTTATCAGAAGCATCCGGCCTCTCAGTTCCTGCCCAATCAGCTGCATTCCGCCTCTGCAATGAGAAGCCAGCCGTGCTGATCTTCTGATGCCAGTCAGATGTTGTTGTCTATATTTAATCAATCCTGGAGAGTTATCATTAGTGGCCAGCGGGTGGAAGGGGGAAGCATTTGAAGGGACTAGTGTCCTCGTAATACAGGCACAAGATACATTCAACAGGAACAGCATTCCCAAGCATAGTTGTAGTCATATGAAGAACATCATTTGTTGTATTTCTCCTTCTTGTACATCTGCTTAAAACACAGGAACACTGACATTTAAAAATGACAGCAATCATAGCCCTTAAGAGTGTTTTTGTAGGAAACTCATGTTTTGCCATTCAGCTGCTTGTCCCTCCTCTCCTGCTACAAACCATAATCCTACTCAGTTCTCTCCACCTAATACATGCTATGCAGAGATCTGTGCCTGGCTCTCCTGACATACACATTACCGCAGGGCTCTTTTTGTAGAAAAAGCTTTCGAGCAAGGGAACCTTTACCTTTTAATACAGGCACAAGATGCATTCAACAGGAGCAGTATTCACCCAGCATAGTTGCAGTCATACGAAGAACATCATCTGTTGTATTTCTCCTTCTTGTACATCTGCTTAAAACACAGGAACACTGACATTTAAAAATGATAGCAATCATAGCACTTAAGAGTGTTTTTGTAGGAAACTCACGTTTTGCCATTCAGCTGCTTGTCTCTCCTCTCCTGCTACAAACCATAATCCTACTCAGTTCTCTCCACCTATTACTTGCTATGCAGAGATCTGTGCCTGGTTCTCCTGACATACACGTTAGGGTTAAAAAGCAACTTCAGCGAGGGAGAGCCATTTGGATCAGGGCTATAGCATGTGGGAAGGAGGGCAAGGTTTTCCCCATCCAATCAGAATACATAGAAAAACATTGGGATGTAAAGAATAACTTACTTTGCTTTGATAGCTATTAAGAACAGAAAATAGAAAATGAATTAATTGAATAGATAATTAAAAGGTTACCTAAGAATTAGATTATAAGTATAAGTTAATGGAAGTTAATTGATTAAGTAATAAGTGGTGTAATATGGAAAGTAAAAATTAGTATTATGGAGGGGGTGGAAGCATTGCGGGAAGCCTGGGAATGGGAGGGAGGGGGAAAAGGAAAAGGGTATTTGTCAAATGTGAAGTTATAATTTTAGACATGTTGACAGTTAAGACGGATGATCTGTTGAAAGAAAGAAAGAAAGAAAGAAAGAAAGAAAGAAAGAAAGAAAGAAAGAAAGAAAGAAAGAAAGAAAGAAAGAAAGAAACAAACCATGGAATATGTGCTAGCCTGCATATTTGGGGGTTGGGGTTGGGTAGTTTATGTTAATTTCAAGAGATTTTACATTGAGGGGGAACACCTCTCTCCACCAGACATTCAGAGGAACTAATAGTTCACTAACCTGAAAATGCTGTAGCAGTCTGTTAACTGTCTGCCAATTTTTTTTTAAGCCCCCAAAAGCTTTCTGGTGGTCCAGGGAGAGGGGATGGTGCCTTGGGGGATGAAGCAAGGAATATGCAGAATAAACTGCCACATGAATGCTTGCAGTGGCAATGGAAACTACACAGAGAATAACTACAGTGTGGAAGCAGCCTGAATCCACACAGGGCATCACAACACTTTTTCAGCTTCTCTCCCACACCAGGGGTGCCTTTGCGGAAAAACTGATGGCAGGTTAAAGGGTGCTGGTAGCCACTTTCTGAATTGGTTGATGGCTGCTTTACTATCCCATTACCTTCCAGGGGTCATTTCATAGAAAAAGAGGTGCAGGAGCTCATTAACATAACTTATTTGCATATGCCACACCCCCTGACATCACCGGAAGTGTGTCAGAAGGCAACACCCACTGCTCAGGCTCTACTGGACTGTTTTAGATTGCTAAATGTGTAGATCTGCTCTCGCAGAGGAGGGAGAGCTTGTACCTGAATAAAACTTGGTCTTAAAGGTGCCACTGGACTGTTTTGGACTGGGGGGGGGCCTCTGCAACTTACCTGGCTGCTTCTTGCTCTGTCTGAGGGCTGCTGAGAGCAGGGGGTGGGGCTTGTTGCATGTGCCCGCCCCCTGGACTCTTTACTGCTGGAGCTCTGCTCCTGTGCGCTCCTGCAGGAAATGACCCCTGATTATTACCACCTTTCCCACGTGTGCCTGAGTGCAGTCTTTTGGCTGCAAAAAAGGAGAGGAATACAGGGACAAATTTCCAAGGGCCTTGGTCAGTCCGGCATCCCTTGGATCCAGAAAAGTGGTGTGATTTGCTTCCATGGGATGTTTGTGTTGTATCTGGGTGAGGGAGCAAAGGGAAACCAGTTGCTTTTGGGCCCTCGTAGCTCTTTGTTTTCAATTGCCAACTTTTGGACCAGCCCCTGTAGCTGCCGCTTCTCTGTAGCTATCAGCTGATTGTCTCGTTTCGTTCTACCTCCAGGAAAACCTTCACGTCCTGGTTTCTGCATTACCAGATCTCTCTCAAAGAGAGACAGGGGAAGGACAAACCTTTGGTGGGTTTATTATTTCTGGTCTGTTTGAAACCCTCTTTACATTAGCTGCATGACCCCAGAACTGCGCCGTTCGACCTCCAAGACTTTGTATGCTAGGGGGGGATATCTGAACCATGGGGGGAGGGATGTTGTGTTCTTAAATAGACCACGCACGTGGTCGGGTCCTCACATAGTCATGCGAATGGCTTAAGCTTCGATCTCTAAGACAATAGCCAGCACGGATCCTAGAACGCACCCAATCAGGCGGTCACGATCCCAGAGTGACCTATTGAATGCATGTGCACTGTAAATAATCCTATCATGGGTGTGGATGTGTGTTTGGGTGTGGTTCACTATGGGAATATAAGCAGGCCTCCGGTCCTGATTTCCTTGTCTCGTTTTCCCAAGCTGAAATAAACTATGAGCTGTTTCACTTATCAACACGCCTGGACCCAGTACTTTTCAATAACAGTCCTGTGAGGTAGGCTGGACTGAATGACGGGCTGAAGGTCACCCAGTCAGTCAGATGGTTGAGTGGTCAGTTGAACCGGAGTCTCCTTAGAAGAAAAATAGTTATAATCTTTGGCTAAGGCTGTGATCACACACACTAAATAATCCACTTTCAATGCACTTTCCAACTGGATTTTACTGTATGAACTGGCAAAATCCAATTCAAAATTGCATTGAAAGTGAATTATTTAGTGTGTGTGATCACAGCCTTAGCCAAAGATTATAACTATTTTTCTTCTAAGGAGACTCCGGTTCAACTGAGATGTGTGTGTGGGTGTGGTTCACTATGGGGATATAAGCAGGCCTCCGGTCCTGATTTCCTTGCCTCGTTTTCCCAAGCTGAAATAAACTATGAGCTGTTTCACTTATCAACACGCCTGGACCCAGTACTTTTCAATAACAGTCCTGTGAGGTAGGCTGGACTGAATGACGGGCTGAAGGTCACCCAGTCAGTCAGATGGTTGAGTGGTCAGTTGAACCGGAGTCTCCTTAGAAGAAAAATAGTTATAATCTTTGGCTAAGCTTCGGCTTTGAAACGGAGATGAGCACCGCAACCCTAGAGTCGGACTCGACTGGCTTTTTTACAGTAAAATCCTTTTTACAGTAAAATCCAGTTGGAAAGTGCATTGAAAGTGGATTATTTAGTGTGTGTGATCGCAGCCTTAGAGGGCCTTTCCCACAGAACTTCCTCCGTACAGCTGCTTGCCTGGTGCTTAGTCCTCCTTCTTGCTTCGTCACCAAGCAGATATTTTCCTGTTCCTCCTAGCTCAAGGGTGGCCAAACTGCTGCTCAGGAGCGGCATGCAGCTCTTTCACACAGTCTAATTTAATGTTAATAAAAAGCAGATTTGCATATTTTTCAATAAAAACGTGTGTAATATTTGTTTGTTTCTTGTGGCTCTCAAACATCTAACGTTTATTCTGTGTGGCTGTTAACGTTAAGCAAGTTTGGCCACCCCTGTCTCAACATTGCTTTTGTTTGTTGTATCTCCTGGTTTTGCAGGTACCCCTACTGTTTTCTTTTTAACTTATTTGTTTTGTTGGGGAGTTTATTTATGTTAAATCAACTTGGAAGCTTTGGTTGAAAGCTGGAGGGATATATAGTTTTAAAGCGAGAAAGCAACTAGAGAGAGAGCTGGTCCATTTCCTCTATGGTTTAAAAAATTCAGTGTCGGTATCTGCATATTTGTAAAAATGGATGTGAATGAAAAACCTACCTTGGCTAAAATATGCATTCTGCTGTAAAGTGGCTCTGTTTTACACTCTGTACTCCAGATTAAGGACATGTAGGGTTGCCAGCCTCCAGGTGGGGCCTGGAGTTCTCCCGCTTTTACAACTGATCCCCAGCTGACGGAGACCAGCTCCACTGGAGAAAATGGCTGCTTTGAAGGGTGGACTCTATGGCATTGTACCGTGCTGAGGCCCCTCCCTTCCCCAAACCCCACCCTCTCCAGGATCCACCCCCAAAGTCTCCAGGTATTTTCCAGTCCAGACCTGGCAACCCTAAGGACATGCCTAAATGTTCCATATGAAAAAAGTACTATTGTAACTTGACCTTAGAACAAGTTTTGGAGGAAGCCAGTCCCACCATAATCAATGGGACTTTACTTCCCTGCAAGGATGCTGAAGCCTTTGTTCTCCAAGAGGGCCACAGTTAGGATGGCCAACATTTTTTGACTGCCCCTGGTCCTCTGCCTTTCATTACAGCCCCACACAGAGAAAGGGAGCAGGTGGCACTTTCCTAGGATGGAGATGAAATGCTGGTGGAAATTTGGCCTTGTGAATTGCTTTGGGTCAGGCTGCTCTTAGAGGCATAACAGCAGGGCTTATAAAAGCATTGGCAACCCATCAGACAGCAAGTTAATTCATATCCCCTGCAGACCCCAGCCTCCACCCCCCTCCAAAACAATGGGTCTACCTTTAAAGTGATCCTAAGCAGTTCTGGCTCATTCCAAGGCATTTGAGAGGTTCTGATTAATTTTCACTGTCCTGAGGCATCGGCACAGAAACAAATGGTCAAGGCTCTCCTATTGCCACCAATCACCCTTCCATCTTCAGTGGCTGGGACCGGCAGAAGAAGCCTCAGCTGAGACTGAAATTCTTAACTGGTTCCGCACAATCTTAAAAGAGTTGTTGCATAATACCAGAGAGCTACCCTGTGACAGTACCCACTTCTGTGAATCATTTCATAGCAGGTAGTCTCCTGGCCAGGATGCCCGGGGGAACAAAAGAGAGATTCTCCATTTCATCTAACCTTCTGTTATCAACCATGGGAATAAATTCTACCATGAAGCATCTCCCTGGGCAACGGTTTCCATAGAAACCTGGAACTGGTCCTGCAACATGACAAGTTAGAAGGGTCAGAATCCTTTCTGCGGAGTCCGCAGGCCGGAGCTAACTTAATTCCGGCGTAAATAGGAAATTAACCGAGCCGGCTTTTGTGCGGCTCTTCCAGAAGTTTGTTATGAGTAAGGCTGAGCCTGGATTATAGCTGTCCACTGGGGAAACCAGAGCTGAACTGAGATGGGTATCTTATTGTTCCTGGCTAAGAGGTTCAGCTGTGTTATTTGATGCATACTCTGACGGCAGTCCAAATGAGAGTCGCAAGCAAAACTACTGCCTCTACTTTTTCTAATCATATCAATTTTAATTTGCTAAGTGCCGGACAGTCTTGACCACAACAGAAACCAAAAGACAGGTCAAGTAGTGTTCTTAGAAGAACTCCCAACACTGTGGCATAAGCATCAGTGGACTGGGAGCTCACTCTGTCGGATGCACAAAGGGATCTCATCAGGTTGGGAGTAGTAAAAATTATATGGTTTATGTATATTAGCTGTAATTGGGCCCCTATATATGTTTTAACTTGATATTATCAATAAATACATGTACTTCTTTTTATGAATAGGTTTTAATATTGGCCCTCTTTTCCACTAAACCTTTGTTTGGTTTTGGATTTCTTTGTTAGGTTTAATTTTCTTTCCCTTTTTTGTCCTTGCGTAAAAATAATAAGAACATATATATATTTTTTAAAGGATAAGCGAACATGTCTTTCTCTCTCTTACATTTGTTTGGTTGTAGTGGTTAAGAGCATGGACTGTAATCTGGGAGAACTGGGTTTGATTCCCCACTCCTCCACATGCAGCTGCTGGTGTGACCTTGGGTCAATCACAAGTTCTGTCAGAGCTGTTCTCTCAAGGACAGTTCTCGAGAGAGCTCTCTCAGCCCCACCAACCTCACAGGGTGTCTGTTGTGGGGAGGGAAAGGGAAAGGAGATTGTAAGCCGCTCTGAGACTCCTTTGGGTAGTGAAGAGCGGGGTATAAACCCAGTCTCCTCCTCCTCCTTCATAAAACAAAGACATTCGCCCTGACTGTTAAAAGCCAGGCTAACTAAGAAGGTCTTCTTGTGCTTCTGAAAATTTTGCAAGCTTTGATAGACCTCTAGGGCAAAGGTCTTCAGGCTGTGGGTCACAGAGGCCTACAGAGCTACCCTTTCTCTGGATGGTTTTTGGAGGAACCTGGTACAAGTTCAAGAACACCATACCCCACTACCATCTCTCTGTACATGCATGCTGAGAAAAAGCAACAGATAAGAGACTATCATTCAGTGATGGAGAAAATTATCCTTCAGTATAGATGGGGCTCCACTTCCTGTCATTTGACTCCGATGTCACCTGCTTAAATTCAGTGGATCCTGTGTTGCTTTCCGGGAATTAAAGGGGAAGTTCTGTGTCTAGAAGGGCTGAGAGCAACTATTCCACTGGGTGGTGATTCTGCAGTTCCACAGTTAATCATGTGAGCTGTAGTAAAGTGTAAGAGAGGTCACTGGAGAAGAGCAGTGATTCAGTGGTCAAACTTCGTAACCAGAGGGTGCTGGTAGGTTCAGTTTTTGGCAACTACTACTGTAGAAGACTTTAGATCAGGGGTGTCAGGGCTGGATCTGACATAAATGAGACCTTGTTGGGCCGGGCCATGTGTGCCATAAAATGTAATGCCAGGTAGCGGAGATATAAACTTTATAAAGGACACAAACACAAAGATTTTTTTTAAACTTAAAATAAAAACATGCTTAAAACATTAGCTTTGTAAGCTGCAAACCTACTTTTGTTTTATTGACATTCACCACGGAAATCTCATGCTCAGAGTTCTGAGCCTAGGACCCAGGTTAAAACATGAAATGACTGAGTGATTAAGAAAGTCTGGCGAAGCAAGCTATGATGCAGCAGCAGGAGAACTGGAAGCAGGAGATGGCCCGTTCCACTGTGGGCCTGATGGAAGCCCTCCGGGGGCGTGATCTGGCACCCGGGCTGCATGTTTGACACCCCTGCTTTAGATGATGTATCAGAAGAGACCTTTCTGTTCTTGGGACCTGTCATTCTTAGCTAGGTGGGCCAATGGTTTGACTTACGTGAGAGCTTTGTCTAAAGTATTGGTATCTTGCGCTTTTTACCAGAACTTGGCTGCTGAGGCAGTTTTCCACCCAAAGACAAGCTTCATATGTTCAGGGCAATCTCTGAGGTGCTGTGACATCTGATTCGTTAAAGGCTTTTTGTGAGTCAAACCCAGCCTTTTGATTTATCTCTGGAAGGACTATGGGCTGATGATACAGGATATGTGGGAGTGGCCGAAAATTAAGGTGAGGTTGGAGAACAGTCGGGGGCTCTTGGACAGGATTTAGGTTTGGATCCTCGCTGCTCCCCCAAGTCCCTGTGTAAAGTAAGCTGATAGGCTATTGACTGTTTTGTCTTATCTTAAGAAAATATCCTATGTTCCCAAAGGATACTCTGATAGAAAGAGATATTTCCATACTGCTTAAATCTTGACTTCCTATAGTTCTCAGGGGCCCCGGTCACACGGGAGGAATTGCCCCGTGGAACGGACGGATTGAGGGTGGATTAAACCGGCGCGATCAGATGCCAACATCTGGCAAGCCTCGCACACCCGCCAGCTTAACATTGCTTCCTTATGAGATGATTCACAACATTACAAAAAAACCCCTGCAAAACACTACTACCTACTGAAAAATCCGTGGCATGGGCAGCCATGTGATCGCCGACGCGCCCGTCTCCCACAGCATGCGAGGCCCCCTGCCGAACTGCGCAGGCGCACACGTGCGCAGCTGACTCACCTTGCTCTCCTGTCCGTGGCTTCCCCCTCGCATCTGATCACACTGGGGAGCATATGCACGGCGGCTCGGGGGATCTGTCTGATCCCGCTGCTGTGCTTCTCTTTTGCTGCGGCTCTAAAAAGCCGCACTTCTGCCCCGGCTTTTCCTACGGGGAGACCGGGGCCAGGATTCACTTTTAAATCTCCTGTACTTCCGAGGACCTACTTGCAAAGTAACTCCAGACTACTTTCCGCTTCCTCTACATAAAATACAGGAATCTCACATCAGTTTGAAGGAATTTATCTGGGGTTAGCAGCAGAGTGCTCAAAGGCACATAACGCAGCAGAGTCTATCTGGTTTGTGCATGCTGACAAGAAACCAAAGTTGCAGATGGAGCCTCTTTATCTTTGCAAATGCTACTATGAGTCCTTCGTTGGAAGGAACTCCATTCTAGACAGGACAGAGTAGAAGCAGGATTCTAATCTAGTCTAACTAGCTAGGATGGATAGAGATGCAGGAAGCATGTCCTACCTTCATGGTGCCAAGATGGAGAAGTGTAGCATAGTGTGGAAGGCCAAATGGTAGATTCCCTGAGAGTAGCAATCTATATATCAATGGCCCTGGTCACAATTGGCATCAGAGCAGTAGAAGGGAAGGGTGGTCAGGGTCCTTCCTGGCCTATCTCTCTGACTCTCTATAGTCCACCTCTGAAGTCTGAGGCTAAGAGACAGTGCAAGGTCCTTCACTTCCAACACAGTTGTCATTAACTTTATAAATATGTAGCAGCTGAATTATTTCACAGTCATTTTGCACTCAATGCAAAGCCAAGCTCAAATTTGCTAGCCATACTCTTTGCCTCTGGTAACACTGTTCCTCCTCCTCCTCCTCTTTCTTTCTCCTGGTCTCATGATCCTCCTGTGAGAGAGACAGAGAGTCACAACCTGGGGGTGGGGGTTTAGCACTGACTGACCCATAGCTTGAGAAACACTTGGCTAGCTACTGCTGCTTAAGAATGTCTGCCTCAGGATTTGTGTCAAGGTCCAGCAGGGTGAGGCATCTGCTGGTTTTACTTGGCTTGGGCTGGAGACACCCTGTTCTCTGGCAGCAGCAATGCAGTTAAATGCAAAGGCTGTTAGTCTGCTCCAAGTCCAGCAGCACCTTAAAAACCAGCAACCCTTATTTCCTTATGAATGTTTTGGGTGACGCCCGTCTTCAGATACGTGCCAGATGATAAATCACCTAGAGTTTCCAAACTCTGGAAGGTTGTTTAAAATGAGGGTTTTCTTCCTCTCTTCCCATTGTTCTATATAACAGAAGGGTGTTCTTGATAGTGTTGTTCATGACGATGTCCTTCAAGGCTTTGTGCACCTTTGATCTCTGTGCCTTCCATGCATGCAGAGTGCCTTTGGTCACAAAATTGGCACCGTTGAGGGCCAAACCAGACATTTGCTGAGAGTTCCGTGTCCCAATCTCGTAGTAATTTCTTAAACTCAGTTTATCAGGTCTCAGAGGCTGGATTCAGATCGGGACTGTAGCATGTGAGCCAGATAATTTTAACCCTTACCCTTGCCACCTGCCCTGTCTTCCTGACATGACTTGAAATGTCTGACTAGGGTTGCCAACTCTGGGCTGGGAAACTGTTGAAGATTTTCTGGGGAGGGATGGAGCCTTGGCAGAGACCTCAGCAAGGTATAATCCCATACAGCCTACCCTCTAAAGCAGCCATTCTCTTCAGAATTGATGTCTGTACTCTGGAGAACCATTGTTATTCTGGGGCAGCTCCAGGCCACACCTGAAGGTTGGCAACTCTAAATGGCTCGGTTTGGGAAAACTGCTCCGCGATTAAGTCTTAATTCCTCCCATGCTTCGCTCCCTATCCCCCATGGACCTACAGAGGTCTGTGTTGTCCCCTACTGGCCATGCATAGCATGTACCATGGTAATATACTTATTTATTTAAAAAATGTCTATCCTAGAATCTTAGCTAAACATTCACCAAGCGGATTACCAAGGTGTCAGCTAAGCTGCCATGAGTAGGGAGAGACGTTCTAATTGCTTTGCATTCCTTCCCATGTGCTTAATCGCTTTTCAGCGGCAATGCTTATCTATAAAGAGTTACTGGAGGAGTTGTGTTGTCTACCTTCCGTGGGATCATTATGGTTCCCAGCTTCGCTACCGTTAGAGACTCTCGCCATCGCCCGCGCGTGGGAACCCATCTAATTGGGTATTGCTAGGGGTGGGCCCATACCAATGCCCTGTATCCTATTATGCGCATAGGTAGTTCGCCATTCCTAACAGTGTTGGTGTTATTGCATCTATGGCTTTTCAATAAAAGTAAAACCTTCCTGGAAGTGTGTACTTCGTTGTTTTGCTGTGGATCCTGACACAAGGTAACACACCAACGAAGATTTAAAAAAACTTCTTTCTGCAATGTCTCCTATTACTTTACTTTCTTTAAACATTGTCAACAACATCAATGTCTTTTGCGAAAGCAGGTTTTAAGACAGAGATTTCAACATCTGAAATTTGTCATTCTGCCATGGAACCTCCACGGTACCTCCACAGGACCTCCACGGGAGGTCTGATCGCGTAACTGCGCAGTAGTTTAACCCAGGGCAAACAGCCACGCTTCTCCCCCGCAGTTTCCTGCCCGTGTGACCGGGGCCTATAAAGAGTTACTGGAGGGGTTGTGTTGTCTACCTTCCATGGGATCGTTGTGGTTCCCAGCTTCGCTACCGTTAGAGACTCTCGCCATCGCCCCCGCGCGGGAACCCATACGAAAGCCCTATATCCTATTATGCGCATAGGTAGTTCGCCATTCCTGTTAGTGTTATTGCATCTATGGCTTTCAATAAAAGTAAAACCTTCCTGGAAGCGTGTACTTCGTTGTTTTGCTGTGGATCCTGACACAAGGTAACACACCAACGAGGATTTAAAAGAATAAGAAGTGTTCTTCTTGATTCATGAAATCCTATCTGCCCACCCACCCATCTTACACCCCCAGGGAGTGATAAAAGGTGGTTCATATGAAATCAAAAGATTTGACAGGAGAAACTTTTAACACGTTGGGTATTCCTGACAGACTCACAGTGCAATCCTTTACAGCGTTCCCTGCAATCTATGTTTGTTGATTTCCGTAAATCTGCGTAGGGATTGCACTGTCAGTCACAGCCAGTTATCCACAGTAAGCCACCATTAATAGACCGATTGTCACACTGAAGTGCTAATGACTCCTGTCCTGCTCTACATGGGAGAGTTCAGGGTCTACTCCTAAAGGATCCATTATCAGCTTCCGGTTTGGATCTGGAGTGTATCCAATGTACAAGTGGGGAAAGCCGGTCTTTGCCTATTGCATTCCCTAGCAGATTTAAAATAATAACAATATTGTGTGTTGTTCTAAAGGTTTTGCTTGTTCGATGCAAAGGGCAGTGTGAGATTTGTCCCCAGACAGCTTTGCCAGACTTGTCCAGCTCACATGAGCCACCTTTCCCCTTGAAATCAGAATTCCAGGAATAACGGAAAATGTTTTGCATACTCTAAATGCTCCTCTTTACTATGGACAGTCTCTGTTTTCCACTACTTGACCCCGATCCATCCCCATTCTCCCTTTCGGGAGCGCCTTTTAAAAACTGTACTTGTCTCTTTCTTTTCTTCCAGTAGGGGTTCAGAGCAATAAATGATTTCTATCAGGAAAGTGGTGCGGGGGGAGTGTCCATTCCCACCCCTCTTCAGCCCCACCCACCTTCCAAACCTGCCTTTTAAGGGTAAAGTACAGATCTGGAGAACCAACCATGAATCCCTAGTGTGATCAAGTCTCGGAGGAGGCTTGTATTACACTTTGATCCCCTCTCCCAAAGCGGGCGAGCGCATTCAGGGGGTGTGGCCTTATGACACACTTCCGGTGATGTCAGGGGGTGTGGCATATGCTAATGAGTTATGCTAATGAGTTCCCCTAGCTCTTTTTCTACGAAACGACCCCTGCTCTTTACTATGGACAGTCTTTGTTTTCCACTACTTGACCCCGATCCGTCCTCATTCTACCTTTTGGGAGTGCCTTTTAAAAACTGTACTTGTCTCTTTCTTTTCTTCCAGTAGGGGTTAAGAGCAATAAATGATTTCTATCAGGAAAGTGGGGGGGGTCCATCCCCGCCCCACTTCAGCTCCACCCACCCTCGAAACCTGCCTTTTAAGGGTGAAGTACGGATCTGGAGAACCAACCATGAATCCCTAGAGTGGGTATTTTTTTCCCCAGAGTAGGTGACTGATGCATCTTTACCCCCATTGCGCATGGATGTCAGAGCATTCACACGGACAACAGTGCCAGCCAGCACATCACTGCCTTGCTCTATTGTGGCCTGCGAGTCACCTTAATCAGTCTGTTCCTCTTCGTGTGTGCAACAGGGAATTTACCCAACTGCACTGCTTGCAAGAAGCATTCTGCCTGCCCAGTGATTCCGACTTCCCTCCCCTCCCCTCCTGATCTCCTCTGACCAAAATAGCATGGCCTTTAAGCCTCTTAAAGGCATCATCATGATCCTTCTCCTCCATCTATTCTGCCTTTTCTGCTGCATTATCTGCTTTTTTCTGCAGGGAGGGGCCATAACAGGCAGCAGAGCAGAAGGGCCCAGGCAGTGTTCCCTCTAAGCTGAGCTAGTCTGAGTTCGCTCACAGTTTTTTAGCTTCCAGCTCACACATTTTTGTCTTAGCTCAGGAAGGATGGCTCCAGAGCAAACTAATTAAATTGCTTGCTCACAACATTAATGCCAGTAGCTCACAAAGTAGAACTTTGGCTCACAAGACTCCACAGCTTAGAAGGAACATTGGTCCCAGGCAGGTGCAGGAGCCCTACCCAAAGAACAAGTGACAGCCCGAACTGTTCACATGTGTTGTGTCTCTCTTGTGACCAAAATAGCATGGCCTTTAAGCCTCTTAAAGGCATCATCATGATCCTTCTCCTCCATCTATTCTGCCTTTTCTGCTGCATTATCTGCTTTTTTTCTGCAGGGAGGGGCCATAACAGGTAGCAGAGCAGAAGGTCCCAGGCAGGTGCAGGAGCCCTGCCCAAAGAACAAGTGTCAGCCCAAACTGTTCACATGTGTTGTGTCTCTCTTGTAGCTCCAGCACACCCAACTTCACATGTGCCAGTTAGAGCATTTGGGGTGGGGGGCCTCCCTCCTGCTGTTGGTGTGTACATGCGAGAGTTCAGAAATGCAGTATTAAGTGTCGGTCCTCCCAATGCAAGTTTTCCCAACCTTTTAAGCTGCCAGCCTCCAGGTGGGGCCTGGCGACCTCCCAGAATTACAACTGAGCTCCAGACTGCAGAGATGAGTTCCCCTGGAGAAAATGGCTGCTTTAGAGGGTGGACTCTAAGGCATTATACCCAGGGGTCATTTCCTGCAGGAGCGCACAGGAGCGGAGCTCCAGAAGTAAAGAGCCCAGGGTTGTGTGCATGGCACATGCAACAAGCCCCGCCCCCTGCTCTCAGCAGCCCCAGGCCACAAGGAGCAAGAAGCAGCCAGGTAAGTTGCAGAGCCCCCCGCCCCCCGATAGCAATCCAAAACAGTCCAGTGGCACCTTTAAGACCAAGGTTTATACAGGTACAAGCTCTCCCTCCTCTGCGAGGACAGATCTGCGCGTTCCCCCCCCCCCAATAGCTAGCAATCCAAAACAGTCCAGTGGAGCCTGAGCAGTGGGTGTTGCCTTCTGACACACTTCCGGTGATGTCATGGGGTGTGGCATATGCAAATGAGTTATGCTAATGAGTTATGCTAATGAGCTCCTGCACCTCTTTTTCTACGAAATGACCCCTGATTATACCCCACTGAGGTCCCTCCCCTCCCCCAAATCCTGCCATCTCCAAGAATTCCTCAATCGGAGTTGGAAAGAAGCAGGAAAGAAGTGAGCAAAGCAAAAGAAGAGAGCAAAGGAAGAGATGCCATGTGCCCTGGCACTGGCATTGCCTTCCTGGACATTCTGCCATGCACACAACCATTTCTGGCCTCAACCCTTGGCCTTAAAGGACCTAGCAGCAAGTATTGGAGGAGATCTTTCTCTGCCTGAAACTCCAGAGTTGCTGCCAGTTAGAGTAGACAGACAGTAGTGAGCTAGATGATTCAGAGGTGTGACTTGGTATAAAGAGGCTTCCTTGGGGGGGGGGGGGGGGGGGAGCACTTGAGTCAAGTTGCAGGGCATTTTAGGCCAGCAGTTTCAGTTAGACAAGTGAGTTTTCTCTCACACCAGTGGGAGGTGGTATTGGATTATTTTAACCAGAAAAAGCAGAACTCTCA
Source organism: Gekko japonicus (assembly GCF_001447785.1). Lineage (NCBI taxonomy): Eukaryota > Metazoa > Chordata > Lepidosauria > Squamata > Gekkonidae > Gekko > Gekko japonicus. The sequence goes on along the minus strand of NW_015177040.1, from coordinate 57,509 downwards.
AGTGGTGATAATGAATATTAACTGAGTCAGTTCTTAATGGATACTTAGGTAAAGGTAAAGGTTCCCTTGCTCAAAAGCCAGTCGCATCCGATTCTAGGGTTGCGGTGCTCATCTCCGTTTCAAAGCCGAAGAGCCAGCACTGTCCGAAGACGTTTCCGTGGTCATGTGGCCGGCATGACTAAACACCAAGGTGCATGGAACGCTGTTACTTTCCCACTGAAGTGGTACCTATTTAAAAAGTAAAGTAAAGGTTCCCTTGCTCGAAAGCCAGTCAAATCCGACTCTAGGGTTGCGGTGCTCATCTCCGTTTCAAAGCCAAAGAGCCAGCGCTGTCCGAAGACATTTCCATGGTCATGTGGCCGGCATGACTAAACACCAAGGTGCATGGAACACTGTTACCTTCCCACCGAAGTGGTACCTATTTATTTACTTGCAATATCTTGCTTTCGGACTGCTAGGTTGGCAGGAGGTACCTATTTATCTACCTGCAATTTCTTGCTTTCGAACTGCTAGGTTGGCAGGAGCTGGAACCAGAGACGGGAGCTCACTCCGTCATGCGGCACACTCGGGTCTCGAACTGCTGAACTACCGACCTTCCACAGCCTGCAGTTCAGCGTCTTAACCACTTGAGCCACTGCAGCTCCAATGGATACTTAGAGTGCTTTAAAAATGGATGTCTGATGACTCTTGGCCTCAGCATCTCCCTTTCCAGTGTGGTTGACTCACCGTGTGCCAGCCTAAAATTGACAGTCAACCAGCCTGTAGAGCAGGCTGTCGTCTCCCCACCCCAGTGACTCTCTCCTGTGGCAGGAATTGGGCAGTGTGATGTGGTAGTTAATGATCATATTCCTCCCCTTTTTCTTGCTGGGGGGGGGATGAGTCTCATTTTCTCACTGACCATCCTTTTGCCAGTCAATTAGCAAATCACACTTCTCATCTTTTTAACACTTGTGCAGTGTTTCACCCAGAAAAAGGTCCAAAGAACAGTGAGACCTTCTTTTGCATTGCTCTCTTGGATTGTGCAAAAGTTAAAATGCAGCCAGAGGCAGCACTGAGCAATTGTCCATCAAGACCTTCTGCTTGCTAGGCCTGGTGAAACCACGGTTATCAAGAATGAACAGCACTATCCGATTACATCATCATCATCATCATCATCAATAATAATAATAATAATAACAACAACAACAACAACAATAATAATATTTGCATCCCACCCTTATTCTAAGGAACCAGTTATGGTCTTATGCAAGCCTATGTGGTGGTGTGGTGAATTAGAGGGGTGCCCAGTTTTTGGGATCTGAGTTCAAATGTGCCCCCCAACTTATTCAGGAACCTAGGTCCAGTTGTTCTCTCTTTTCCCGTAACCTATTTTGCAGTGTTATCAAAATGTTTGGAAGAACCAGAGAAGCCGCCCTGCCCTCCTTGGAAGATGGGCAGGACAACAATTTGATAGACTAATTATCAGTGTTTAACAATCTCATCAGAGGTCTGAATAACATCTCAGGTTATCCCGCTAATTACAATAAACCTTGCAGCAGTTCACAGTAATCACTTGTGACTCACCACATCTTAAAGCCTTAACCTTCAATATTCCACGAAGACTCCCTCCACTGTTGTTAATGATAATAATATGGAGTGAGTGGCCCTATTTTAGCCCCACAACAATGCTGTGAGATAAGGGGGGCTGAGAGCGCTTGCCGGGCTGGAGATCACATCTGGTGACCTAAGCAAAGTGCATTGAAGTCAGGGGGCTTAAAAGGTTGTAACTCTGTTTTAGGATTGCACTGTTAAAGAGCTGCTTGGGAATTTGAACGTAGGCCTCCCCCATCTACTTTTCCCACTTTGTTCTGTGCACTGGGTTTCAGTTTTCCACTTGTCTGCAAAATAACAGCAGAGAACGCTTGTGCTGTTCATTCAATCCAGAGATTATGTCAACCCATGACTGCTCCATGAAGGGATTCATTACAAGAGATTTACTACACTGTCCAATTGGCATCTTCTGTTTTTTCAAGCCATTTAAAACTGGTGACAGATCTGATTGCTACTTTCCCCCAGGCGCCTTAGAGATCACCTTTTCAGAAATGTGGCTGTCTACCCTTTGCACACCTTAACATTTATGGCTGGAGCTGCGGAATCTACAAAATGACACTTCGCTCTTTTCCTGGCTTGAACCTATTCCAGGATTAAGGAAACTACAGGTACTGAGTACTTTAAATCCAGATTAGTTTTAGTTGAATGAAGCAGAACAGTGATGGCAGGAAGAAGAACGTGATCGCAGCAAGAAACTGGTGAGATTCTCTGTTTAATTTAACCTCCTTAACCCAATGGGCCTTATCTGGTTGGTTCCCAGGCCAGGAAAAATGGCCCCACAAATTACCTGAAAGGTGAGAGAGCGGAGCCTTTCTGTTAAACCTGATTGTCTGTAGTGGGGATGTTTTCATTTTCCTAAAAGAAAGGGTACAATCCTGGGGAAAAGAAAAGGTAAGAGTTCTGGACTAAGGAAACATGCATCTCTTCCCTAACCAAATCCTGAATCAGTATGTCAATAAAGAGGAGAAATGTACAAGAACAGAGTTGTCAGACCCCAGTCTGGAGATGTCACTTGGGTATGCACTAGGAGGACAGATCCTATTTTTTAGGAAATCGCTGTACCTATTTCTCCTTTTAGAAAGACGTTAGGGGTAAAAAAAATCGTGAGCATGCAGTAGAATTGTTTAGGATTGCATTGATAAACTCCTCTCAATCTTTGGAAATTAAATCCTGGGAGTGGGGTGAAGGGATTCATCTCGGCCCTGGTTAAACATGTGTGCAAATGCACAAATATAGCCACAGTGGAGCAAGTTCATGTTTTTCCTTCTGTCTTGCTTTGGAATGCCTCTCAAGTTTGTAAATGCTGCTAGAGCAATCCTAGACAGCAATCCAAGACTCAGCATCTACTCAAGACTACTCAAGGGGGCTTACTCCAGGGAAAGTGTTCTTAGAATGCCATTGTCAGGGGGTCAAGCTGCATTTGATGTTGGAGTTCTATGACTGGCTCTCTCAGCATGTGTTTGATCCTAAAAGCAGCCTACAAGTGCTTCTGCTGCAAAAGTAATGTGGGTTTCATGTGTTCTGGACCTGTGGTTTTTAGCCCTAGTATGGGGAGAAAAATCCCAGTCCAGAGGGGCCATCTTAAATCCAGGAAATGGCACAGGGGGGAGACTTACCCCCTTCCTCAGCCCCCTGGCCTTGATTCCCCCAACCCAGCTGCCTTTGAAAGCCAAAAACTGTTTTGGGGGAGCCAGTCATGGTGTCCCAAATTGGTACTGAGTTGCAGGTTTTCTGGAAATATAGGCAGGTCTTTTGGAAGATTGGACTTTCCTTTAAAATATAAAACAGGAAAATTATTTTAATCATTTTGTCAACACTCTCCAGTTTGGAAACTTGGTGCAGAACTGTCTATTTCAGAGTTAAGGAACTGCAGGTTGCAAAAAATCTCCACAAGTGTTCCACAGTGGGAAGGCAGAAGTTCAGGCAGGTGCTCTGTGTATCTTAACGTCTCATCTGTGCAAGATCAGAGTGCTGTGTTGCTTGAACATTTTTCAAGACAGTGAGACAGGCACGATGACTCCTGCCCCAGCTGACAGTGGCTGGGTGCTATTAACAAAAGGTGCTTCAGGGCTGCTTTGCAGCAGGCAGAACAGGATGGGGAAAATGACTGTACAGCATTGGTATTGGGCCTGGCATCACTCTGTTTAAAGGACTGTGCTAAATCCCCTCCAAAGATGGATGGATGGTCTGGACTGGACATCATTATGCCCTGCCTTTGTGTCTTTTTGCCTCCTAGATTTGATACCATTGGGCTGTGAATTTGTTAAGAGGCTTTGGACGTCACTTAATACAAAATAGATCTTTGATTTGTGCATGGTCGTTGTACCTACCTTGACTTACTATTCCCTTTGATGAAGGATTTTCTTTGAAATGGCCTGACCATCATGTATGATACCATCGGGGTATACTGGACAGTATGTTTTTTTCCTATGGACTGTTACGGCCCCTTGGAGGGCTTGCGCCTGTGGACCATTTAGGATAGTGTTTCTTTTAAGAATTATCATTTTAAGAATTGTCATTTTATCACCCAGCTTCTTTCCCAAGCATGCCACAACCCCTGCTGGCTGTCCCATTTGTGGTACCCATAGTGCAGGCAGGTATCCAGAATTCATGGTTTCCTGGGAGGGTTGCCACCTTCCAGGTGGTGGCTGGAGAGCTCCTGGGATTACAACTGATCTCCAGGCGACAGATCAATTCACCCAAAGAGAATGGCCGCTTTAGAAGGTTATGGCATTATAACCCAATGAAGCCCCTTCCCAAACCCTGTCCTCCTCAGGGTCCAACCTGTTATGTCTTGAGAAAACATAAAGTGAAGCCTATTTAACATCGCTCATTATGCGGATTGTAAATACTGACCATTGGTATGCCTTCTGGAGGGAATGGTTTTGATTGGTGCTGTTATATTGTTAAGCTAATACTTTTATAAGCAGTGTATGACCTCCAACTCTTGGGTTTTTAGTGGGTTTTCTTTCCTTTCTCCTATAGATGTAGATCCCCTCCCTATTTTTGTTGTAGTTTTTAGAAAATGCAAATTTAAAAATCCCCTACGGGGGGCCAAAAATAATGATAATATTGCTTTATCACTTCCAAAAAAATTACCATTAAGGACATTCTTCAAAAGATTCCATGCTCCATCACTATACGGTTCCAATGTGGGAACACTTATCTTGCCTTGTTTAAAAGAAAAAAACAAGCAGTCTAGAAAATTGAGAAAACATGTCTAGAGATCTACTGCCAGTCAGAATAGAAAGCATTTTGATACCTCACCTTCCTCCCCAGTGAGAACCCAAAGTGGCTTACAACATTCTTCCCTTTTCCATTTTATCCTCACAACAACCCTGTGAGGTAGGTTAGGCTGAGAATGTGTGACTGGCCCAGCAAGCTTCCATTGCAGAGTGGAGATCTGAACCCAGGTCTCCCAGGTCGTGGTTCATCTCTGCAACCACCACACCAGACTGGGTCCCAAAAACGTAAACCTTTTGATCAAAACACCTTCCAATTCTGTCTCCATAAAATGAAACTAAATATGTCATTTGAGAAAAAGACAGCAAAGGTTACCGTCATTCAAAGGCTACTGAACACAACAAACTTAACTGAATTCAAATCCGTGTGCATCACCAATGTTCCCCACCATAGAGAACAATGGAGGGAATGGGGGCAACTTGTTTGGGGGCCCGTAGAATTGGACCCCCTGGTTCAATGTTCCTGAAACATGGTGGATATCTTGGGGAGAGGCTCCAGCAGCTACCCTGCGATTTTGGAGCCTCTCCCTCAAACCCCTTCCCCTCCAGCCCCCAGAATATACCCTATGTTTTTGCCATTGACTTCAATGGCCCATAGGATATAATGGGGCAGAACTGCAGGAAGCCGATTCAGATCAGAGAATCTGATTCAGCCCGCAGCAGCCTGAAAGGGGCCCGAATGGGCCATTTTCGGGGGTGCATTCGGTTCAGACAAACCGAATGCACATCCCTCCAGCAGCCGGCTTGCTCAGGCTCTCTGCAGCCGCGGGGATCCTGAGGAAGCCAAGGGAAGGGAAGGTGGTTTAAACCGCCTCTCCTTCCCTCCAGCAGCCGGCTTGCTCGGGCTCCCCGAGCAAACCAAGGGAAAGGAAGGTGGCGGAGCAGCTGGAGACATTGAGCCTCAGCTCCACAAGTAATGAGCACTCGAGCCCCACCCCCAGCAGCCCTCAGGCCGGAGCACCTGGAGTAGTCTTGGGAGGTTGATTGGCAAAAAGCAAAACCAAAAGCGCAGTGGAGTTTCTTTGCATGCAGCTTGTGCGGCTGGCTGAGTGCCTCTTCTGCTTGCCCACCTCTTGGCTTTGCACCTCATCTTCTGCCAGGCATGGAGGAGCCCAGCTCGCCCAGGCTTCTTGCCTCCTGCTGCCTTGGCCCTCTGGTGCATGGGTGAGTCCCCAAAGTTTGACTCTTCTTCTACAAGTCTCTGGCGCTGGAGGTATTCGCCTCCTTTCCTCCTGCCTGCTATGGCTGCATAATTGTGAGAGATTTCTTAACATAGTGTTCCTGCCAGGGAAGCTGGGGACCCTGCCCATGAGTCTCCATTTCATCCTCACAACAACCCTGTGGGGTAGGTTAGGTAGAGAAGGGGAGATTTGGCCCGGGGTCACTCAGCCAGCAGAGTGAGAATACAAACCTGGGTCTCCCCACATCAATCTGCAACTCTGACCACTGTGCAGGGCTGCCTCTACTGATCTGTAATGTTCCAGAGGTGTTGTAATGTAATACTCAGTTTCTCAAATGAGTTTATCCCTATCTGTTGGTCCACTTAGGAGTCTTGATCCTGGTTGTGTGGTGGGCTAGTTGTGGCAAATGGTAGGGAAGCTCAGTATTTCTGTATACAGTTGTAGGGGCTTTATACAGTTGTAGGGGAGAGGGGGGAAAGAATGGATCCCAGGTGCTTCTGCCTGTCAGAGGGGCTGGTGCACACTTCCGGTGATGTCAGGGGGTGTGGCATATGCTAATAAGTTATGCTAATGAGCTCCTGCAGCTCTTTTTCTACAAAATGACCCCTGCTGAGTCTTCTCAGTCCTTTTGTGCCTGTCAAGCAACAAGTCTGCATTCTTGGCAGCTAAACCTAAGCTAGCAGTTGTTAGTCCAGGGTTACATCAGTTTGCTTCACTTGTGGATGCCAGAGATAAGGTATTTATGGTTATTAATACTTCATGATGTTATCCTGCCTTTTTAAAATAAAATCCCACTGCAGATTTCTTGGTATTTTTAATGTTTCTTCAGGCACAGAGAACAGCCAAGTTCTGTGGTTTGACGGAGCATGTTTCACCTCCTCGCCTACTGCTGGTCTTGGCTGCAGGCAATCCAAGAACCGCTAAGGTAAATTCCATGGAGGTGTTACGTTCGTTCTCCGTGCCTCATCCTTTGACATTCCCCGTGTAACATAAAGTCAAAAAGAGACCTTGTGACTTGTGTCATTTGTTACAGCAGCGGTTCTCAAACGTTAGCAACGCAGGGGGACCTTATTTTGATTTCAAAACATTTTCAGATACCTCTTCCAAGCCCTCTCCTTCTGCCCCACTACCCCATGCTGCAGACTGGACAGCTTCATATGGAGGTTAACTGGTGTGGTTAGTCCGGTCACCACTAGCTAGCAGAGTCCTTAAATAAAGCTACAAATGCAGGCGTGTCATTTTACCAGGTTATTCATCTTACAGATTTACACAGAGCCACATTGCAAGTTTGGAAGAGAAATACTTCTCTCCAGGGGTCATTTCCTGCAGGAGTGCACAGGAGTGGAGCTCCGGCAGTAAAGAGCCCAGGGGGCGGGCACATGCAACAAGCCCCACCCCCTGCTCCCAGCAGCCCTCAGTCAGAGCAAGAAGCAGCCAGGTAAGCTGCAGAGCTCCCCCCGGCCCCCAGCCCCCCCGGTCCAAAACAGTCCAGTGGCACCTGTAAGACCAAGTCTTATTCAGGTACAAGCTCTCCCTCCTCTGCGAGGACAGATCTGCGCCCAATAGCTAGCAATCCAAAACAGTCCAGTGGAGCCTGAGTGGTGGGTGTTGCCTTCTGACACACTTCCAGTGATGTCAGGGGGTGTGGCATATGCAAATAAGTTATGCTAATGAGTTATTCTAATGAGCTCCTGCACATCTTTTTCTATGAAATGACCCCTGCTTCTCTCTTTATTTGAGAAGTACACTTTGGATAGGAAAGAGTAGAGACATGATAGGAACATGATAACTTACTAGTTAAAGGATGGAAGCAGATGGTGAGAGGCCCATCTGCCTCATGGTGCAAAGAGAGGACTGCATGTCTCTCTCTTGGTGTGCGCAGGGAGAAAGTTCATCTTCAAGTGAGAGTAAGAGGAAGGAAGGGAGGGGGAAACCAATCCCTGAGGACACAATCTGCATTTCAAAGGGGACAGTGGTAGAAGAGTAAATATGGGAAGAAGGGTCAGTGTGCCTCTCTAGCTATCTAGCCTCTCTTGCCACTCAGTCTGGAGGTCTGAGACAGGGGACATCACATCCGGTACTTCCAGCACTTCAAAGGGCATGGGAAGCCTTGTATTCCCCACGGAGACCTCCATTCTCTGAGATCCTCTTAAAATACAGTGAAAACCGTATCAGCTGCACTCTAAAAGCAATTTCAAGGACAGTTCTCTCAATGATCGCCGTCATCCAGATATCAGTTGTAATCCCAGGAGATCACCAGTTTCCACCTGGATGTTGGCAACCCAAGCTTCTGACCTGAATGAGCAGTGCATTGGGTTGTGCCAACAGGCTGGAGGAAAAAAGGTCCTGGCTCTTTACTAGAACAGGCTTGCTGAGGTTTTTACTTCCACACACTGGAAAGCTTCAGCTTCCTTTTCCCGCACATTAAACCTCTAAGAGAGGGGCAGGATGTGTTCCGTCCGGCCTGTTGACAACCACCCTAGCAGTGCAGTGTATTCTCCTCCTCCTCCTCCCAGCAGCACAAACCGCAGCCAGCCCCCAACCAGTGTTCCCTCTAAGCTGAGTTAGTGTGAGCTAGCTCACATTTTTTTAGCCCCCGGCTCACACATTTTTGTCTTCGCTCAGGAAGGATGGGGCTCCAGAGCAAACCAATTTATGCAGTAGCCAAATTGCTTGCTCACAATTTTAAGGCCAGTAGCTCACAAAGTAGAATTCCTGCTCACACGACTCGACAGCTTAGAGGGAACATTGCCCCCAACAACTGGAGAAATAGGAGGTGAGGTTTCAAGGTCGGAGGATGCTGCTTTCTTTCGGGAGACTCCCAGTTGCTGCAACACCTGTTTTAAGAGGGCTGTAAGGCAAACTGGAGCCCTGTGGGCAAGGAGAGACTCCCCACAAATCTCCCAGCCTCATCTGACCACGGAGTTCTGGTTTTATCTGCGTCCTGCGGAACAAAGGTTGCCAAGACTACAAACTGAAGCACTGCTTGTTGCCAAGCAACTGCTTGTTGCCAAGCAATCTCCTCTCCTCTCCTCTCTCTTGTCTCCCCTACCCTTCTGTGCCCTTTTAGCCAGACTTGCGCCCCATAAAAATCACCATGGCAACGTTGCAGCTTCTCCGTCATACCCTTCAGCAGTCCCTATTCACCAAGGACGGTTCCTGTTTTTGGATCCCTGTCCTGCTTTTCTTAAAAAATGGCCGGGTGCACCCACTTTCCTTTTGTTGTGTCCTAGTCAGGACTCTGTAACAATTGGTAACAAAAAGGACTCCGTAACAATTGGTTTATTGACACGCCTTGCTTCAGGCACCAGCACGCAACAGGTTATTGCAGAGCAAAGGTGGCCAGCTTTTCAACCAGCCTCTGGAGTTCCGCCTCTGATCTGTGATCTGCAGCCACAAGCTGGCAATAACATCTCTGTGCCGGGGTCAATATATAGCTATAGCTACAGCAGCACAGGGTTGGTTCAGAGTTGGCAGCCAGACATAGCACAGGCAGAGATGAACTTGCAGCAGTTGGTCACGGTGGAAGAGTTGTCTGGGTCCCCCAAAGGCCATGCATGGACAGAAAAGAAAAATGCACTGGGCTTAGCTCTGCTTGCACAAGCCGTAGCACAAGGGCTGCCCTTTGGCTCTTTTTAACGGTATCTCAGAGTGCATATGGACCAATGGAATGCATAACAGATAGTTCCTTTCATTTAGTTTTGAAACTGCATCGTACGCTACATCTTGTGTGTGTGGGCAGTGACAGTGGGGATACAGTTTATACATTCGACTTTATTTATACATTCGACTTTATATACCGCTCTAATACAGTTGCATTCACTTTGTGCAAAGAGGCAGTGGAGAGTAAATTCAGTGCTTCTTCTTGGCACAAGGACATCTTCCTGCTG
>NW_015177040.1:28485-47589 GCF_001447785.1 Gekko japonicus | reverse complement strand
TGTGGGGTGGTAGATTTTGATAGCTAGTGCGTGCATGGCTTTCTTTGCATGTCTGGGAGTCCACTTTCTTTCTTTCTTTTTCAGTGCACACATTACACACTATGATTAACTCCACCCCCAATCGGCACATGGAATACTTATAGCAGGGGTGCCAGACATAAAGCCCTGGGGTCGTTATACAGCTGTTATGTGGCCCACAAGCAACTGGTGCAAGGGAGGGAGCAGGAAGCTGCTGGGGGGGGGGCAGAGCCACTCCAGTTGTGGCTTTAGCATGGCAGAACCACCTCACCTGCGGTAGGCAAGCACAACCCCTTCACTTCAGGGACAGGAAGAAAGGAACATCAGTGCAGAACGACAAAGAAAAACTGACGGACATGCACAGTGAAAGTGAGGGGAAACACCCATGCATAATAGGCCGCTGTCCAACATAATAGTGTCTGCACATTATTATGTCAGCTATCTACACAATTTCATATCTGCTTAGTTCACCAATGCAATTAGAACATAAGAAGAAGAAGAAGAAGAGATTGGATTTATACCCTGCCCTTCACTTGGAGTCTCAGAGCGGCTTACAAACTCCTTTCCCTCCCCCTCCCCACAACAGACACCCTGTGAGGTGGGTGGGGCTGAGAGAACTCTGCCACAAACTGCTCTTTTTCAAGGACAGCTGTGCCAGAGCTTGTGACTGACCCAAGGTCACATCAGCAGGTGCAAGTGGAGGAGTGGGGAATCAAACCCGGTTCTCCCAGATCAGAGTCCGCACACTTAACCACTACACCAAACTGGCTCTCAGAAGCCATGTTGGATCAGGCCAATGGCCCATCCAGTCTTACATTTGCAGTGAATCCCACATGTTAATTACTTTTAATTAAATACATTCAAGCCCAACTGTAGTGCCTGATTCCAATAATAATAAAAAGGCTTCACACAAGAGCGAAATGGGGCTTAGACCATCTCCCATCTGTGAGTACTACAGTAAGTTCAGATAATGTTACCATCTGTTATTTTCTTTCCATTTCCCCTTGTGCCCACTATCAACCCCCACACACTGGCACCCTTTTTTACTGCTTTTTTAAAAACAGTAGTCGGCACCTATTAGACATACCTACGAGGGATTTTTTCCTTTAAATTGACAAAAAAGCCCTCACAGAATCATAGAGTTGGAAGGAACCTCCAGGATCATCTAGTCCAACCCCCTGCACAAGGCAGGAAATTCACAAAAACCTCCCCCCAAATCCCCAGTGACCCCTGTTCCATGCCCAGAAGATGGCAAAAAAAAAACCTCTCCAGGATCCCTGGCCAAAATGGCCTGGAGAAAAATTGCTTCCTGATCCCAACGTGGTGATCAGCATTTCCCTGGGCTTGTAAGAAAGGGCCACGAGAACTAAGGACTGAGGCAACCCTTCCTGCCCTCCCTTCTCATGAGCTACCTAAGTTCACAGAATCAGCATTGCTGTCAGATGGCCATTTAGCCTCTGTTTAAAGGCCTCCAGAGACCCTCTGGTGACAACTGAGAAGCGAAATGGCAGGGGAAATGTGGGGAGATGGAGGGAAAGCACAGAGCATATACCCAATTGGAGGCTATGATATTGCCACAGTGAATGCCTTTGCATTCATTCACAGTGACGTAGGAGCGTAATGGGGAAGCGGCTGAGAACAGGGAATTGCACAGCCAATGAGCACCGTGTATAGTGAGTACAATCTTCAGCAATGTTTAATGACATTTAATGGCAGGACATAGGTTTTGTTTGTAATAGCCCTATTCCCAAGTGCTTCCATTTTTGTCTGTGAAATGTTAGAAGCTATGTTGGGGGGAGAGACGATAGCTCCAGATTGCACCATAATACAATGTTATGTTCTCCTTCTTCCTCGCCAGAAAAGTGACTCTCCTTGTCCTCGGCCTAGACGGAGCAGGAAAAACTTCCGTAGTCAGAGAAATCCAGAGAGGTGAGTAACTGAACAGACATAAATTTCTAGGCTGCCTTTCTGTTCTGTGTTCAAGCACATGAAGAGTCCACATACTAAGCCAGACCCTCGGTCTCTCAAGGTCAGTCTTGTCTACTTCTTCTCCTTCTTCCTCGCCAGAAAAGTGACTCTCCTTGTCCTCGGCCTAGACGGAGCAGGAAAAACTTCTGTAGTCAGAGAAATCCAGAGAGGTGAGTAACTGAGCAGACATAAATTTCTAGGCTGCCTTTCTGTTCTGTGTTCAAGCACATGAAGAGTCCACATACTAAGCCATACCCTTGGTCTCTCAAGGTCAGCCTTGTCTACTCTGACTGGAAGCAGTTCTCCAAGGTCTCAGGCAGAGGTCTTTCCTGTTACCTGCTACCTGATTCTTTCACTGGAGATGCTGGGAACTGAACCTTAGACTGCATGCAAGGCAGGTACTCTGCTAGTTGGCTGCACCCACAGCTAACAGCAGCGGTACAGTGCAAAGAAGAGAGAGAGAAGAGATTGGGTTTATCCCACACCCTTCACTACTCAACGGAGTCTCAGAGCAGTTTACAATCTCTTTTCCCTTCCCCGCCCCACAACAGACACTCTGTGAGGTAGGTGAGGCTCACAGAGCAATTTCGAGAACTGCTTGTGAGGGAACAGCTGTAAAAGAATTTGTAACTGACCCACGGTTACACCAGCAGCTGCATGTGGAGATGTAGGGAATCAAACCTGGTTCTCTCAGATTGGAGTTCGCACTCCTAACTACTACACTAAACTATACCAAATGCACCCAGTTTCATATAAAAATATCCAATTAAAAAAGTAATTGCAAGCTGGCAGAATAACCACGTTTGGAAAATGCTATTGATGCTGGAATTCCCCTGGAAGAGAATAGTCTGAAGCTGGCATCCAGAAGTCAGCAAGGAGGAGGCAAGGTTAATTCTTCCTAGGGAGAGACTTCTGCTTATGTGGAGCCACCACAGAATTAGTTTTGGAATCCAGATTGATCAGCCATTTAAATCTGACATACCAGGCATAGCTTATGAAGCATAAGCTTTACAATGCTCTTTGCTACAAACCAACAAAAATTAGGGGGAAGCTCCTGATGTATAGTCCTGATGTATAACCCCGTCTGTGCAGGTGGGACTGATGATTGGCTTGGGTCTGCTTTTCTGTCTTCTCTGTGTAGTACTCTCCTGTGAAGTTCTCCCCACCACGAAGCCAAACCAGACAGACCTCAGAGTGGACAGGTTTGAGGTATCCTTCATCGACCCGGCTGGGGGGCAGCGAACCTGGAGGAACCACTACGGCAAAGCTCACGGGATAATCTTTGTGCTGGACTCTGGTGACGTGGAACAGATGGATGAACTCAAGAGGACCCTTACCCGTGTCTTGGGGTACCCCAAAGTTGCAGGAAAGCCTCTGCTACTGTGAGCCCCATTCTGTTTGCATCCTAGTTTCTTTTTGTGTCTTCTCTGGATGAACATATGGGTATAAATGAAGAAATCAGGAAGAAAGGCCTAAAGCAGAGAATTCTCTTCTTTCAGAAGATAAGAACATGAGAACATAAGAGAAGCCAATGCTGGATCAGGTCAATGGCCCATCCAGTCCAACACTCTGTCACACAGTGGCCAAAAATGCCAGGTGTCATCAGGAGGTCCACCAGTGGGGCCGGGACACTAGAAGCCCTCCCACTGTTGCCCCCTCCCCCCCAAGCACCAAGGATACAGAGCATCACTTGCCCCAGACTGAGAGTTCCTATCTATACCTTGTGGCTAATAGCCACTGGTGGACCTCTGCTCCATATGCTTATCTAATTCCCTCTTGAAGCTGTCCATGCTTGTAGCTGCCGCCACCTCCTGTGGCAGTGAATTCCATGTGTTAATCACTCTTTGGGTGAAGAAATACTTCCTTTTTTCTGTTATATATCTCTCGGGGAAACAGTGCAGCAAAAGGGAATACTTAAGCCCTTTCTGCTCTGCGCTACAGCTCTGATCTGAATTCCCCTGGTTGCTTTTTAACATTTAAGAAAAAAATGTTTGGGGTTCGAATGGTAGATATCCCATGTAACACGCAGTTTGATCATCAGGTCACGAATTAATGTAATGAAGACACATGATCTCCATCAGTCTATACGTGATAAACCCATCTCTGATCTGTTGGAGGTTACCACTGACTATTTAGCAGAGTGTATAAAGCTTCTAGCTGACAGTAAAACATTATCTTGTCAAAAAAAAATTAAAAATCCCTAAAACCACCAAAAAAGCAGCACCAAAATTAAACTCAATATTAACAAGTCAGCAGCATTAAACACCTATCCAAAAATTCTTACCTGTGGTGCTGCTCGTTAGGGTGTGGGGTGCAGGCGATACAAAGACGACAGGAGACAAGCTTGCAGAAGCTTGCAGGAACTGACTGAAACCTCTCGGCTTCAAGCTTTTATTTTATACACATTTTTCCCCTCTTCAAGCATTAGAGCATCCTTAAGGAATGTTTGTGTGTGTGTGTGTGTGTGTGTGTTCTCGTTCTCTCAGGCAAGCTCTCTGTTATCTGCCTTTCTCAAGGTTACTAACTGCGTAGTGAGCAGTAAACAGATTCCATCTCGGCCTCTCATGACGTATAAGTATTTCAGCTCCCAACCTCCAGCCAAGGGATTCCTGCACTGCTTTCCTACATGTCATCCCTTTTATTATTGTTTTAATGTGAAATCCTTGTTGCCAAGGTAGCTTCACATGATGAATTTAGCATATCAGCAGACGTGTCCTCCATGCAGGAATAACGTTACCACTCTCGGGCCTGCCTCACAAGAGCCGACAACATTGCTCCTACATTGCATCCGCCTTGTGCAAGTAGCTAGGTTCCCAATTTGTTCAGGAGAACAGCCAGGAGACCAGTGCCCTCGTGCGGGTTTGCCACGCAGTCAGCACTGCCCTCCTACACTTACCAAAGAGAAAAATCTTTTGACATTTTATTTTAGGATAAGCATTCGTGGACGAGCCCTGTTCCTTCGATGACACAGACCGTGAATGCTTATGTTGCAGTAAAAATGTGTGGGGCTTTAAGAGGCCGAAAGATTCCAGTTTGTTTTTGCTGCAATAGAGTAGCACAGCTGTCCCTCTGGAATTTCTTACCAAGCAAATGGGTTTAACTACGGGTCTGAACGCCAGGAGTGAGGACTGATTTTTAGACATGGGGTTCCAAAGAAGGGGATCCCTTCTAACAGAGAGAAAGAACCAGGCCTGTAGCTATGGTGGAGCTTTTGGGGGGTCTGCCCACTTTCTTAAAGACACAGCCCCACAATAGTTTCTCCTGTAAATGCTTTTTTCAATCATTTTAAAACATTTTTTAAAAGGTTTGTGCTCCTGTAAGCAGAGTGGGCTGCTGTAGTTAACTAATTCCCTCACTGAGCAGGGGGGTTAGAGTAGGTGACCTCTAGGGTCCCTTCTAACTCTGTGTCAAGACACTGGTCTCCTTTAAGAGAGTTTTTCTGCCGAAATGTTAACTTTCTTGACTCTAGAAGTCATCCCCCCCCCTTGCCGGTTTGTTATCAGAATTGTTGTTACCAGACTTGCTAGCAGAAGTGATTAACAGCTGAGAACTGTCATCTAAAGTGGTTGACAGCTTGCAGTTTAGAGATCTATCTCCGTAACAGCTTTCTGTTGGCTAAATGGCTTTTCTTTCTGCACTGAGAACTTCAGCCCGACAAGAAAAAAAAATTCCCCCAAAAGCCACAACATCTCGGCTGCGGGCCTGGAGAGAACCCTGCTCTTGGTACTTGAAGATAGGCCTTGGCAAGATGATCTAAGCACTGAGACGTGAACTGCATGAGATGCCACTCCACAAACTAGGTTGGGGTTGTCCCCCATCCCACCCGACTCATGTTCCCCACAGCCACACAGAAGGATAGGGAACTTATGTTCCCAAGCACGTCAGGGCCCTCTTCAAATCGAGACCCTGGCATTGGGGGAGAAGGGGCTGCACCCTCCCCGCACCACTTTCCTGATCTAAAGCACCCCTGGGAGAGCATACAGGAGGCCAGGTCTCCTTGAAGGTCTGTTGCCTTCTCCATATTGCGTGGCCGGAGGGTGAATGGACAGCAGTGTTTGTGCGGTTTGCTAACGGGGCCTTGCTGTTCTGTTTTCTGATTTCTGTGCGGATGTTTCAAGGCTGGCCAACAAACAGGACAAGCTGGATGCGCTCTTGCCCTGCGAGATCATCGAGTGCCTGTCTCTGGAGAAGCTCGTGAACGAAAGCAAGTCGCCGTGTCGCATTGTAAGCATGGGACGCCAACCCTCTCTGCTCATGTTGGCAATGCCTCTCCAAGGTCTTCTTCTTTACTTCCTTTGTACCTCGCCTTTCTCCCCAGTGCGGACCCAACATGGTTTGCACCGTCGGTCTCCGGTCCTCTGTTTTTATCCTCACAAGAAAAACCCAGAGAGGCAGATCAAGCAGAGAGTGAATGACCGGCCCAAGCTCACGCAGCAAGTTCCCCATGGCAGAGTGGGGATTCAGCACCCTAACCCCAAGACCTTACTGGCTGTCCCGAAGGCATGGAGAAAGTGTGAGTCTCCCACCATCCATCTCGGTCATTCTCATGGGGCTTTACGGCAGTGTTTCTTGTCTGCCACTAATCAGATTGCCTGTTTCATTTTAACGTTTGCCCCCACCCCACCCCCATGCCGAATGGAATTGGAGAGCCAGCAAGGTATAGTGGGCTAATTTCACACACGTTGGACAATGCACCTTCAATGCACTTTAGCAATTGTTTTCAAGCAGCTTCAGCCTCAAAGGATTGCTAAAGCACATTGCGAGTACATTCTCCAATGTGTGTGAAATTAGCCGTGGTTAGAGTGCTGGATTAGGGTCTGAGAGACTCAGGTTCGAATCCCCACTCTGCCTAGGGTTGCCAAGTCTGGGTTGGAAAATACCTGGAGACTTTGGGGGTGAAGCCAGGAGAGGGCGGGGTTTGGGAGGGGAGGGGCCTCAGCACAGTACAATGCCATGGAGTCCACCCTCCAAAGCAGCCATTTTCTCCAGGGGAGCTGATCTCTTTCGGCTGGGGATCAGTTGTAAAAGCGGGAGATCCCCTGGCCCCACCTGGAGGCTGGCAACCCTAACTCTGCCATGGATGCTTGCTGGGTGACGCTGGGCCAACCACTCACACTTCTGCTTGGTCTGCCTCTCAGGGATTTTGTTGTGAGGATCAAATGGAGGGGGAGAACAATGTTATAACTGCTTTGTGTCCCCCACTGATCTTGGGAATGGCTCGGAGGGAAGACTTCACTCTTCCACAGTCCTGATTTAGATCAATCCACAACTGCTTTCGGCAGCTTAACAGCTGGGGGTCTGAATGCTGATCCCCCACCTTCGTAATCGTATGCAGTTTGGCCCTCAATCTAGCTTTCTTCTGCTCTCTTCTTCACACTCTCATTTCCCTGTTTTCTTCCTGTCTTTTTGAATTCCAGCTAAAGGGGCCAGAAGCACGGGTTCTTCTGACATTCCTCTTGTAAATCAAGGCCTTCTGCTTGAAGATCAGTGCCTGAGCTGAGTTTTCATAGCCCTTGAGAAATCCATTCAGCTTCTCGGTCCTCTGGGTCTTGGTCCTGCAGGGGTTTTTTGCCCTGATCCTGAAGGGGTTTGGGGGGTGGGGGTCTTGATCCTGCGGGTTTCAATCTAAGCTGTCTTTGGTATCATTTTGCAGGAACCCTGTTCAGCCGTCAAAAGGCTCCCCAAGACCCAGTGCTGGACCATCGTTCAAGGGCTTCACTGGCTCTTGCACTCCATTGCCCTGGACTATGGGGCCCTGTGTGACCGCATCCAGGAAGATGGCCTTGAACTGCAAGTGTTACCAGAGCGGGATGTATCTCGGAAGGCACGGAGACCCCGGAGCAAGACCCGAGAAGACAGGTTCTCCTTGACTTTGGAATGGCATCGTTGGCCACAACCAGTGTTCCCTCTAAGCTGAGTTAGTGTGAGCTAGCTCACAGTTTTTTAGCCTCCAGCTCACACATTTTTGTCTTAGCTCAGGAAGGAGGGCTCCAGAGCAAACTAATTTATGCAGCAGCCAAATCGCTTGCTCATAACTTCAATGCCAGTAGCTCAAAAAGTAGAATTTTTGCTCATAAGACTCCACAGCTTAGAGGGAGCATTGGCCACAACCAAGGCTGCACCTTGGCTGAGTAGGAGGAATTAGGCAGAGATGGAAATAGGACGGCTGCCAGGCCTCCCACCGTGGTGGGAGACCTCCTGCTGGAAGCCTGTGTTGCCCACCACTGCTCCAAATGGCAGGAGAAAATAAACAAACATTGGTATTGTATGTGTGATGTCATTTCCGGGGGGAGCACAGAAGTGATGTAAGTTAGCTCTAGGAAATCAGTGGCTATTCTTAGACGAGGAGAAGAGCAGAGATTGGATTTATACCCTGCTGCGGTGGCTCAAGTGGTTAAGACGCTGAACTGCAGGCTGTGGAAGGTTGGTAGTTCAGCAGTTCGAGACCTGAGTGCGCCGCATGACGGAGTGAGCTCCCGTCTATAGTTCCAGCTCCTGCCAACCTAGCAGTTCGAAAGCAAGAAATTGCAAGTAGATAAATAGGTACCACTTCACTGGGAAGGTAACAGCGTTCCGTGCGACTTGGTGTTTAGTCATGCCGGCCACATGACCACAGAAACGTCTTTGGACAGCACTGGCTCTTCGGCTTTGAAACGGAGATGAGCGCCGCAACCCTAGAGTCGGATTTGACTGGCTTTCGAGCAAGGGAACCTTTACCTTTACCTTCACTACCCAAAGGTGTCTCAGAGCGGCTTACAAACTCCTTTCCCTTCCCCCCCCCACAACAGACACCCTGTGAGGTAGGTGGGGCTGAGAGAACTCTGACAGAAACTGCTCTTTTTTCAAGAACAGCTGTGGCAGAATTATGGCTTGCCCAAGGTCATCCAGCAGGTGCAAGTGGAGGAGTGGGGAATCAAACCCAGTTCTCCTAGATTAGAGTCCGCGCACTTAACCACTACACCAAACTGGCTTATGTAACTTCCGGGTTTTTCCCCCCTGGAAGTGACATCACAGCACACGTGCTGCTGAGTCCCCCCGTGTTTCCGCCCCCGAAGCTCCCACTGGTTGCCACCGCCTGGTAATCTTAGAAAGAAGCTAACATCCTGACAATGATTTATGACTGCATTGCAGCATGGGGTGTGTGTGTCATGGTTCTTGTATTCTTCACACTCCTGCAAAGTTTATATGGTCAACTGTGGCTGAGAAAGAGTTGCCCTAGACTAGAGGCTACCCGAGTGAGTAGGGATTTGAGGACAGGTTTTATTATTACACTTGTTTCCTGCCTTTCTTCCATCATGGAACCCATAGAACTGTATGGACCACCAGACCCCTGCCTGCTTAGCTCCAGCACGATTGATATATTGTGTGCCTTTCAGTGAAGTCATTTCAGAACCTATTCTTGCACCACATTGGTATTTTGCCTCCATAATTCCCAAGGCACCATAGAGGACACCAGAAATCAATTAATTATCATATGGCATTGTGTGTGGAATAGCCAGGAGATCCCTGAACAGATGGTTTGGCTGTCGAAGCTGTAGCTCTCTTTGGCACCACTAGGTGGCGAGCTATGCTTATTTTTTAGGCTGAGAGTGCTGTGACTTGCCTAAGCTCACCCAGCAAGCTTCAAGTGGGGAATCAAACCTGGTTCTCCAGATTAGAGTCCACCGCTGTTAACCAGTACACCAAACTGTCTCTCAGTACAGCAGAGCTTGAGGTTAGCACTGTTGCTAGCCTAACTCAAGTCCAAGGCTGTGGGAGGAGGAGAACCAGTTTATACGATGTCTTGCAGTTTTAAGTAATTTCTTACATCTTCCTCCTATCCTTTAGGGAGCCACCGGCCAAGAGGGAGAGCTCCCAAGACGGAAATGCCAAGACAGAGACAAGCAAACCACCAAAGCACTTCCAGAACATCCTTCCACAGGTAACCTGCTCCTTTTTGCAGAACACTTGCCTGCTGGTGTTGCAGCTGTTGTGAGTTGCAGGGCCAAAATCCCAGTAACAGGGATCACTGGGAGTCTCATGGGTTGTTCTGTTCATGTCATGCGCCCAGTAGCAGGAGTGTCACTTGAAGTGAGAAAGGGAATAAGAATAGCTGTGCCCGGAAGCATTGCTTACCCTGAACTTGATTCCAAAGACTGAGGCAAAGCATGGTTTCCCTTCCAGTTCTAAAGCATGGTTGCCCTTCTGAAAGCCAGTGTGTCTCCTTTCCATCAACTGCCTTGTGGTAATGAGCTAGGATGGGGAAATGCCAGACATTTGTCCATTGATTACATGACCAGGCCAGAGGGTGGTCTTTTCTTTGTATGCCTCATTAGCCTCCAGATTGCTTTACTGCTCCCCGTCTGCTGCTTGGAATAGGAAAAATGGGGAGGGAAATGAACTCTCTTGTGAACAGAGTATGTAAATGGGTGATTTGAGATTATCTCCTCCTGAGCATCTGCAAAGTGTAAACTCAACACTCACAAAGCAAAGTAGAAGATTCCTACATGGCAAATATAGGGTGGAAATGTCATCTCATCACAGATGTATCACTGTAACTTAATGCCATGTGAAGACTCGCTTGCTGCTGTGTGTGCCTCTGCATTCACAGTGGCCATGAGAGCTCCACAGAGGATCATGACCATGTGGAAGCAACCCTAGCTACCGGCCCTCCCCACATCTTGGGACAGTGGGTGCGTTCAGACGGGGCATTTATAGGTGCCGGTTGGTATCGGTGTACTTACCAGCGTTCACACGGCAAACATCTGCCTTCCGTCCCTAACTGTTGCAAAGAGCTTTAAACCGTTGTATTCTGCCACTAGGTCCCCAAGTAGTGGTATCCTGAGTGCAACGGTTGTAATCGCTTTACCCCCCACCCCCCGGTCTGATCGCTCTCCACCGTTGTAGAGCCACTTCCGTTTGGAAGCCTGAGGCTTCCGATTTTCGCCCGCCTTTTTTTTTTTAGGTCGGCGATATGCGCTTGGGCAAAGCTTCGCCCCGGTGTTTGTTTTTTAAAAAAAGAAAAGGTCCTTAGTTTAACATTTTAGAGGAGTCCAGGACCTCAGGGAGGCCAGTTTGCTCTTTAAACTTTAAAGGTAAGTCCTCTCTTCAGGGCATGCTTTTCTGGACGGGGTGTTTTGCGCATGCACGAAGATCACCATTCTGTGCACAAACTGAGGGTTTTTTTAAAAAAAAAACGACGCCCGCTGTGTGTGAACGGGCATACAGCGATGGGCTCCACAGACAGGAGGTAAGTGTGATCGCATTTCAGCCGGCATAAACTGCAACGGTTCCAACCGGTACAGTTTATGCCGGCTGAAACGCCCTGTCTGAACGCACCCAGTGAGTTCCAGAAGATGGTAACATTGGGCCAAGCCTGACGTGTTCTGTGGAACATGGAACCCTTTCCTGTGCAAATGGTATTTTTCCTACCCAGCAACTTCCTCTGCAACACACATCTTCTTAATTGATTGCTTGATTCAGAAGGAACATGCCCCGAGGCAGCTTACAATACAAAACATAAAACACCACGAAAGGTATTAACACCTGTGCTCAAAAACAAAGGCAGAGCATAAAACGACACAAAACATGGAGCTGATTAAAAGGGGTCTTAAATATTCCTGAGGCTAAAAACAGATTATAAATAGATGTCTTAGAATAAATAAATCCCTTGATTAAAAACCTGGGTAAACAGAAATGGTACCTAATTGATGTAGGCACCAGGCAGGTCCCCACGGAAAAAGCCTTGTTTCCACCCACTCACCTCTGAAGACGAGTGGCCTTCTAATCATTGCATAGTTAAATTTTCTGATTTAGTGTTCTAATCATGTATAGTTTAGTGTTTTAAAATGGAAAATCCACTGTAACTTACAGTTGCCAACCTCCAGGTGGGGGCTGGAGATCTCCCTCTATTGCAACTGATCTCCAGGTGACAGAGATCAGTTCGCCTGGAGAAAATGACCCGTTTGGAAGGTAGACTCTATGGCAGTATACCCTGTTGAAGTCCTTCCCCTCTCCAAACCCCGCCCTCCTTAGGCTCCACCCCCCAAATCTCCAGATATTTCCCAACCCAGAGCTGGCAACCCTACGTAACTATATGCTGCCTGCCTCATACTACTGATGTTGTCTTCCTATTCAAGTCTAATTTCTCTTTTGTGGAGGGGGCTGATATGCAAAACAATAAAAACACAATCTCAGCCTTGTACTGCTGAAAAGTAGTTAATTAGAGATGTCAGCACTTCAATGTGGCCCCTCATGCACGCAGAGTCCATCCACTACTGATGAGCTGCATTCCCCATTGCCAAGCCCAGTATTTGGTTTCATCTGTGGGCGCGCAAGCCGAAGGTTCTTCGGGAACACTTGTTAACTTGTGTCTGACTGCCGTCTTGTATTATCTGATATTATCGGTTTTTAATATTGTATCGATCATGTTTTAGTTGTTTTAAATTCATTGTATATATCTATTGTCGTAACCCACCCTGAGCCCTGCAGTGCAAGGAAGGGTGGGCTACAAATTTAAATACATAAATGAATACGCTACTGTCTGTAATGAGGACAATGTGTGATGTTGTGGTTAAGAGGGCTGCACTAGGGTTTGGGAGACCCAGGTTTGAATTCCCACCCTGCCATGGGGAGGAGCTTGCTGGGAGACCTGGGACCCGTTACAGACTTTCGGCCTAACTTACCTCACAGGGTTCATAGAATCAAAGAATCGTGGAGCTGGAAGGGACCTCCAGGGTCGTCTAGTCCAACCCCCTGCACAATGCAGGAAATTCACAAATAACTCCCCCCCAACACACACCCAGTCACCCCCACTCCATGCCCAGAAGATGGCAAAAAAAAAATTCCAGGATCCCTGGCCAAACTGGCCTTCAGAAAATTTGCTTCCTGTCCCCAAAATAGCAATCAGCATTTCCCTGGGTGTGTAAGGCCCCGGTCACACGGGAGGTTTTGGCCTGCAAGAGGGACAGATCGGGGGCGCAGCAAACGGGCGCGATCACACCACAACATCTGGGAAGCGGTGCGCACCCGTCCCCGATCCGTCCCTTCAGGCCGAAAACGTGCATTAAAAAAACCTCTAGGAAATAGTAGCACCAACCTGAAACGCCACAGCAAGCGCGGCCATGAGATCGCCGGCACACCTGTCTTCAGGAGCATTCAAGGCTCCCGCCAAACTGCGCATGCGCACACATGCGCAGCCGGCTGCCTCCCTCTCCCTTCCGTGGCTTCCCCCGTGGCATCTGATTGTGCCAGGGAGCAACTGCGTGGCGGCTCAGGGGATCTGTTTGATCCCGCCGCCTCGTGTCTCTTTTGGTGCGGCTCTAAAAAGCCGCACTTTGGCCGCGTCAATTTCCCCCGTGTGCCCGGGGCCTAAGAAAGGGCCACAAGAACTAAGCACTGATGCAACCCTTCCTGCCCTCCCTCTCATGATCTGCCTGAGTTCACAGAATCAGCATGGCTGTCAGATGGCCATCTAGCCTCTGTTTGAAAACCTCCAAAGAAGGAGAGCCCACCACCTGCCGAGGAAGCCTGTTCCACTGAGGTTGATTTAAGGATAAAATGGAGGAGAGGACAGTGATGTAAGCCACTTTGGGTCCCCATTGGGGAGAAGGGGCAAAGTATAAGTGAAGTAAATAAATGTGTCATCTTTTCTGGGGAGGAGACAATGACCAGCTGAAAGTACAGGAAGCTCAAGAGGGCCACCTGATGTATTGTGGGATATTACTGTAGGAACCAGATATGAGGAAGACCTTTTGGACGGGAAGCTTCTGAAACCGCTTTCAGGGAGATATGCTTGCCCTTCCTTGGTTTTTGTGTAGAAAGAGGAAAGAACAACGGCCCCCAGGAAGAAAAAGAAGAAAGTAAAGCTCAAAATGAAGAAGAAAGGTTTGGTGCAGTCAGACGGCACACTGGCTGAAGACGACAAAGGCAAAATGGCAGCAGGCGGAAGCAAAGTCGGAGCCATCGGTGGCCTCATCCAGAACAACCGGGTTGCCCAAGAGAATCCCAGAATTCGGGAAACATCAACTCCAGCAGGTAAACATAAATGAATGTTGACAAGCCTTCAAAATCATGTAGAGCAGCAGCGATACTTGAGGTAAACAGGGTTCTTACTCCAAGGTCTTTTCTATATGTGCCACAATCATTTGTAGGGAGCCGTAACTTTTCCCAAAAGTGAAGGCAGCAGTATTGGACCATAAGAAGAACCCTGCTGAGCCAGAGCTTAGTCCAGCATCACTTTTCAGGCAGCATCCAAACCAGTTGCCGTGAAGGGCCAGCAAACGGAGCACAGCTGCCAAGGCCTGCCCGTGATGTACCTTCTGATTTAAAGTCTGCTGTCTCTACATATGAAGGTATCCTTTAGTCACCATGGCTACTAGCCATTGATGGACCTCCCCTTCACGAATCTGCCTAGCTCCCTTTTAAAGCCATCTGTGTTTGTGGCCATCACTGGCCATCCACTGGCAGTGAATTCTGCAATTTAATTACTTGTTGAGTAAAGAAGTATTTTTGTCTGTCAGTCAGTCTCCTTCGGTGGCTCAGTGGGAGAGGAAGAAAAAGCTCCCTCTATCCACTTTTTCTACCCCACGCATAAGTTTATAAACCTCTGCCATGTTCCTCCCATGTCACCTTTTTCTAAACTGAAAAGGTGCTCTAAGCCCTTAATTGTGTTGGTCTGTCAGTCAGTCTCGTTCGGTGGCTCAGTGGGAGAGGAAGAAAAAGCTCCCTCTATCCACTTTTTCTACCCCACGCATAAGTTTATAAACCTCTGCCATGTTCCTCCCATGTCACCTTTTTCTAAACTGAAAAGGTGCTCTAAGCCCTTAATTGTGTTGGTTGTCCTCTTCTGTACCTTTGGCCTGCTCGGCAATATCCTTTTTGAGATACGGATACCAGGGGTTTGCCCCAGGTATTCCAAATGCGGCCACACCATAGCCTTATATACAAAGACATTACAATATTGGCATTGCATTTTCAATCCATAATACCCAGCATGGAGTTTGCCTTTTTCACCACTGTCGCAGAGTCAACATTTTCATCACGCTTTCGACTACAACCCTCTCTCTTTCAGCCTCAAAGGCCTGAATTCCAGAGTTAGGAAGCACCATCTGGGGAAGGCCTTGGCGGCTGCAGCCTGTTCGTTGGCCCTTCAGGGCAACTGGTTGGCCCTTGAATGAAACAGGATGCTGGCCTAGAGCTTCCACTGGTCTGATCCAAAAGAGCTTGTATGTAACAATTAAACACTGGACTCAGTTTGGGCCATTCCCAGCAGTGTGGCTTTAGCATCTGTTTGGAGGCTGTAGCGGTTTAATTGGATGAGGTCTGCAGTGAGGAGGGGACAGGAAGGAAGACGGACAGAGGGGAAGAGAGAGAGTTGCTAATCACCTTTGCCCTCCCTGGAAACTTCTTGTTACAAGAATTCTGCAGCAAATACAAAATGCTGTGGAAAGTTTGCACATAAAGTTTCCATGAGCGGCTAACCAAATCTGTCTCCTTTGATTATATTGGCAAGACAAAGCTACTATTAATTGCCAGAATGGTAACAGATACTGACATGGCAGCCCAACTCTTATTTGTTGTTTCTCTGACATGCTGAACACTACCGGCTTTTGTAGGGTTAGCGGGTGCTTGGAACAGCTCTGTAAATGGGGCTTCTTTCTGCCTCTAGTTCTGCTGGACGGCTGCCTGGAAAGAGTCCAGTGAGACAGAAGGACAGGCATTAATAATGTTCAGGAGTTGCAGCGGAGAGCATGTGCCCTCGAGCACTCTGCAGGTTTTGTGAGCCACAGACTTGAGAAAGGAGCGCCATACAGCTGCTCTTCCAGTACTTGTGCATTTCCTCCCTCCACTTGATGCTGGAGTTCAGCTGTTGTGGAGGAATTGTCCATGCATCCCAGTTGGAGGAGTGGAAGATCCAGGACAGAGCCCGTGTCCCGAGGGTAGAGTACCTGTAAGCAGGGGTCCTTTCGTAGAAAAAGAGGTGCAGGAGCTCATTAGCATAACTCATTAGCATAACTTATTTGCATGTGCCACACACCCTGACATCACCAGAAGTGTGTCAGAAGGCAACACCCCCCGCTCAGGCTCCACTGGACTGTTTTGGATTGCTAGCTATTGGGGGGGGGGGAGGAACGTGCAAATCTGTCCTCGCAGAGGAGGGAGAGCTTGTACCTGAATAAAACTTGGACTTAAAGGTGCCACTGGACTGTTTTGGACTGGGGGGCCAGGGGGAGCTCTGCAACTTACCTGGCTGCTTCTTGCTCTGACTGAGGACTGCTGGGAGCAGGGGGTGGGGCTTGTTGCATGTGCCCGCCCCCTGGGCTCTTCACTGCCGGAGCTCTTCTCCTGTGCGCTCCTGCAGGAAATGACCCCTGCCTGTAAGAGTTCGGAGCAGAGCAATGTTAGCAATATGCTCTAACAATGCACAAACACCCAAGGAGGAGGAAGACCAACAAAGTGCTTCCTTTTTGCACAAGAAGTATTCTTTCTGTAGAGTTCCCCTCACTAAGCCCCCTTCCCCCACCATGTGTCTGACGTGTACACAAACCTCAAGACATAACCCCCTGCCACACATCCTGTTATCCGAGATATGGATTTCTAAGCTGGGGGTTCAGAGAGTACCCAAGAAATACATAGACTTAGTTATTTGTTAAGGCTTTGAGCCAATGCAATAAAGTTTATAATACCAGTTGGTATCCTAAGCTGTGCGGCAGGTGTGCAGGTCTTTGTGTTTTGCTCCCACTGCCTTCGGTGGGAGAGTTTATACTTATCTAGGGTTGCCAGTCCCCTTCTCCCCGGCTGTGGACCAGCTTGCCGGTGGAGGAAACCCTGCCCCTAAACTGGGACATCACTGTGTGTCGTCCCCAGTACAATGACATCACCTAGAAGTGATGTTGTCACACAGGACACTATGGTTTTTGGGCAAAACTCTATGGTTTGAGGGCAAATTTACCATAGAGTTTTGCCCAAAAACCAGAGTGTCGCCAATGCGATGATGTAACTTCCAGGTGACACCATTGCATCGCGTGACATCCCTGCCCATCCCCGGAATGCCCGCCAAATCCCCCCACACTGGCTGAAGACGACCTGGCTATCCTATATTTATCTCCAACATAGGACTGCCAGGCAAAACCCCTGGCTCCAGCTAGCCAAAACAGCTCAGAAGGTGTATAGACAGCCTAAGCAGTCTAAGCAACCTAAGCAGACCGTTACCCTCAGCCAATCAACCAAAAGCCTTAGAATCCCTCAAACAGGCTGTCAGTTAAGATCAATTAAAACAACAGTTAAAACCAGTTAAAGCAAAAGAAAACAAGGCAAAGTAAGCCAAAACAAAATCTCAACTATTTCAAATCAGGAACAAAAAGAAAGCCCTACACTAATCCCCTTAAAGCCTCTCCTTCCCCCACCCAACTAAAGGAGGGAGAGGGGAGGGGGGAAGGAAGGAGAAATCTGAACACTGCGCCTGTAAAACAAGAACAGAAGGCAGAAAGATAAAAAGGGATCTGTAAAACCAAACAAAACGGGAGGAAAGAGAAGGGCAAACCGTAGAAAATTTAACAGCTAATTAGCTCAAGGCTAATTCGAACAAACAACAGAGCACAACCAATAAGACATAAAAATCAACTAAGGACAGACTAATTGGAATGAAATAAGCAAAACAATCAAAATAACAGAGAGAAAATAACATAAAACATAAAGATAAAACCAAGGGGTAATATGTGCCTGTGACGACCCCTTTACTAGGGAGGTCTGGTTTTACTTTAAAGTGTCCCTTTTAGTTTATTTTTCTTTGGGTATCCAGCTGCCACCAGGAATTTTAAGGCTTTCCAACCTCTTACTATAATATATATTTCTATCACTGGGTAGGTGTACCATGGGTCTAGGCATTCTTGAAGGTCTATGTGGTCTGAGGAAGGATTATTTGCTGAGCTGGTATACTTGAAGGAAATAGGATTTATTTAAAGAAAGCATCAACACGAGGGCAAACAATGTAAACAGAACTGGGAATGATTTGAACCATGGCTTGGTGTCTCTCACAAGCCTCTCTCCACTGACAGGGATATTTCATAGGCAACTTTGTAACACTTTTCACTGTACTTTTTCCTAGACTCTCAGCTTGTAATTTTCTCCTATAACACAGACTTAAATGTCACTCTTTTCACACACAGGGCTGAGTCTCCTTCAACTCAGAGACAGAACTTAACTGACTTCTGCTTCTCTCACAGAAATCTCAGGACCAACTCCTATCAACTGCTTTTACACAGCACTCTCTGCTGACTGACTCATCAACTGTCTGTTTAACTGTCTCACTCTAACAGTCACTCCTGATAGACTTTCAAATCATCCACACAGCATCCATTCCAAAACCCCTCCCCCTCTCTGTCACTCACCAATCATATCACTTGCCTGAGTCCAGCATTCTAGATCATCATCACACAGCAATATAAACCAAACTTTTAAAGACACACACACAAATAAACATGAAATTGTTACAGTGCCAATGAGCAGAGCACAGCCTCGCCATGTCCTATCATCTTGCACAGAACACCTAGTAGCCCCCAGGGTAAACAGCACTTTATGGCATTTTCAGACTCACTGAGCTCCCTCTCCACTTCTATCTCTGGCTACCCCCAGCTCTGCCTGACCACTGTCTTAAGGGCCCTGCCCACTAGTTGGTCTCTCCCACCCTGATTAGACATCCACCACTCTGGCTATCTCTTCCACCCACTCCATAACCCTAATAGGATGCCATCGCCTCCAGTTACTGCTGCAAACGTCAGGCACCCTGTCCTTGTAGTAGATAACTCACTGAAAATGTCGAGATAGTGCGTGATTGCAATAAAAAAGGCCAATGCTATGCTGGGGATTATTAGGAAGGGTATTGAAAACAGATCAGCCAATATCATAACGCCCCTATATAAATCAATGGTGCAACCTCATTTGGAATACTGTGTGCAGTTCTGGTCACCACACCTTAAAAAGGATATTATAGCTTTGGGGAAAGTGCAGAAAAGGGCAACTTGAATGATAAAAGGGTTGGAACCAGAGGTAGATTTGGGGGGGATCGCGGGGGATCGCAGTTCCCCCAGGTGAGGTGCGGGGGGCGGGGCACATGATGACGCCCCGCCCCCTGCCTCC
>NW_015177040.1:15193-28316 GCF_001447785.1 Gekko japonicus | reverse complement strand
AGTTGTGGGTGTGGCCTTATGACACACTTCCGGTGATGTCAGGGGGTGTGGCCTTATGACACACTTCCGGTGATGTCAGGGGGTGTGGCATATGCTAATGAGTTATGCTAATGAGTTCCCCTAGCTCTTTTTCTACGAAAAGACCCCTGGTTGGAACACTTTCCCTATGAGGAAAGGTTAAAGCGCTTAGGGCTCTTTAGCTTGGAGAAACGATGACTGAGGGGTGACATGATTGAGGTCTATAAGATTATGCATGGGATAGAGCAGGTAGGGAAAAGAGGTACTTTTCTCCCTTTCTCACAATACCAGAACTCGTGGGCACTCCATGAAATTGCTGAGCGGTCGGGTTAGAACAGATAAAAGGAAGTACTTCTTCACCCAAAGAGTGATTCACACATGGAATTCACTGCCACAGGAAGTGGTGGCAGCTACAAGCATGGACAGCTTCAAAAGGGCATTAGATAAGCATATGGAGCAGACTTCCATCGGTGGCTATTAGCCACAAGGTATAGATAGGAACTCTCAGTCTGGGGCAAGTGATGCTCTGTATTCTTGGTGCTGGGGGGGGCAACAGTGGGAGGGCTTCTAGTATCCTGGCCCCACTGCTGGACCTCCTGATGGCACCTGGTTTTTTTGGCCACTGTGTGACGGAGTGTTGGACTAGATGGGCCATTGGCCTGATCCAACACTGGCTTCTCTTATGTTCTTATGTCTGGGGCAAGTGATGCTCTGTATTCTTGGTGCTTGGAGGGGGTCAACAGTGGGAGGGCTTCTAGTGTCCTGGCCCCACTGCTGGGCCTCCTGATGGCACCTGGTATTTTTGGCCACTGTGTGACAGAGTGTTGGACTAGATGGGCCATTGGCCTGATCCTACACTGGCTTCTCTTATGTTCTTATGTCTGGAGCAGGTGATGCACTGTATTCTTGGTGCTTGGGGGGGGCAACAATGGGAGGGCTTCTAGTGTCCTGGCTCCACTGCTGGACCTTATGATGACACTTGGTATTTTTGGCCACTGGCTTCTCTTATGTTCTTATGTCTGGGGCAGGTGATGCACTGTATTCTTGGTGCTTGGGGGGGGGGGCAACAATGGGAGGGCTTCTAGTGTCCTGGCTCCACTGCTGGACCTTATGATGACACTTGGTATTTTTGGCCACTGTGTGACAGTGTGTTGGACTAGATGGGCCATTGGCCTGATCCAACATTGGCATCTCTTATGTTCTTATGGGTGTGCCAAGCTACACCCTGCTGTCCAGATGGTCTCCAGCTATTGACCTGGCAGGCTGGGCATTCCTCCTTGGACAGCGCCTCTTCAGTCCATCTGGGTGGCACCTGCCCCCTTAGGGGCTGGGTTGTCACCAGTATACAGATGACACTCAGCTCTATTTTGTGCTCCCAGCTGGTCCCAGGGAGGCTGTGGAAACCGTGAACAGGTAACTGGAGGCAGTTTTGGGATGGATGAGGGCTAACAAACTGGAACTTAATCCCAACAAAACGGAGATGCTGCTACTAGTGGGGGGAAGGTCTAATCTGGGATTCAAAGTGTCACCCAGTCTGAATGGGGTTGCACTCCCTTTGAAAGAACAGGTCCATAGTCTGAGGGGCTCTCGGACCCAGGCCTACTGCTGGGTAAGCAGGTGTGTCAGCCGTCGCCAGGAGTGCCAGTTGCAGCCTTTGTGGACAGAAAAGACCCAGCCACTGTGGTTGTTAGATACAAGACTCGAGGCAGCAGGTGAACAGTGATAACAGCTTTATTGAACACGAAGTCAGAAGAACCAGAACGAGACAAACAATGGAGCAACAGGCTGCT
This sequence comes from Gekko japonicus, assembly GCF_001447785.1. NCBI lineage: Eukaryota > Metazoa > Chordata > Lepidosauria > Squamata > Gekkonidae > Gekko > Gekko japonicus. Next base: position 26,508 of record NW_015177040.1, on the reverse strand, counting down.
TTTTAAACAGTCCGGGCTTGGCAAGCCACGCCCACATGTCAGATAGTATCCAATCAGAAACTGTACATAAAGACCAATCACTTTGCTTCCCTCCAGAACTTCCCTTGTTCTGATAGGTCAGTTTACAATACCTTAGTCAGACTCAAGCTCAACACCATCATACATTATATTCCATACACAACAGTGGTACAAACCTTATTACGTATCGATTAGATTACTGCAATGTGTTCTACATGGGGATGCCCTTGAAAAGTGTTCGGAAACTTCGATTGGTACAGAACACTGCAGCCAAGGTGTTGATTGGAGTGGGTCATACGGACCCTAACCACTCCAATCTTGGCCCATCTACATTGGCTCCCAATCTGGAACTCTCTTCCCAGGGTAGGGTTGCCAGGGCTTACCTGAGTCCTGGGGGAGGCCCCTCAGGCCTGGCTTTTGGGGTCTTTGTGCGCACACTGCAATGACATCACCCGGAAGTGATATCATCGCACCGGGCATGTCGTTTGGGGACGCTCTAGCATTTGGGTAAAAAACTCTATGGTCACCATAGAGTTTTTACCCAAATGCTAGCACGTTCCCCACTCAATGTGCCTGGCGTGATGTCACCTCTGGGTGACATCATTGTGATGGGCACGTTGGGCATGACGGTGCTCTTTGGGGCAGGGCTCCCCCGCCAGCCAGCTGGCCAGCAGCAGATTGGGGTCCCAAAAGCAGGAAGATCCCCGTCCCCATTGGGGGAATGGCAACCCTATCCCAGGGCTATTCATCTGCCCTTTTCTGTTGCCATCTTCCGCCAGTGGTGAAGTCTTTTAAAATTTTGTTTGGTGTTTCCTCAGTGATCCTGCCTTCCTGTCCTGTGTTTAGTTGTTGTTTTTATGATTTTGTATATGTATATGCTTTGGGTTTAATTGTGACAATGATGTGAGGGTTTGGGGGGTATGATTTCAATGGTTTGTAAAATGTGATTTCAGTATGTTTTTAATCTGTTAGCTGCCATGGTGGACAAATGTGGTAAATAAAATAAATGCATAGTTTCTAGGGGGGGGTATTTAAAAATGTCCTAACTAGCTGATAAGGCTTCAAAATAGGCTTGCTGGATGATTAAACCATCATTTTTTTTTCATTTTTGTTCTTCCAGGACAGAACACAAAGAAAAAAAATAAAATACTGAAAAATAAAATCAAAACCAAAGAGCAAACCGAGACCCGACCCATTGAGAACCTGTCGAGCACTTTTGGTAGGAAAGGGGGGGGGGCATTACAGTCTTTGCAGAATACTCTGTATGCCAATCATAAGAACATGATAGCATAAAAAGAGCCCTGCTGGATCGGATCAGTGGTCCATCTAGTCCAGCATCCTGTCTCATACAGTGGCCAAAAAGTTCCTCTGGAGGGCCAACAACACGGAATAGAGGCCGAGGAGTTACCCTGATGTTGCCTCCTGGCTCTGGGATTCAGAGGATTAGTGCCTCTGAATGTGGAGGTTCCCCTCAGTCACCATGGCTAGTAGCCATTTTAAAACTCTTTATTCCTGTGACCATCACTACATCCTCTGGCAGCAAATTCCACATTTTAATCACTCTCTCTTACATTCTTATCATGAAAGAGGTTGACAAATTACTCTGGGTGTGTAGGAAAGAATTAGAGAGGGTTTGCTCCATCTCTCCCATAGTGCTAAAACTGAGGGTCACCCCATTAAATCCATTCAGGACTACTGCATGCAACACATTGGTTACTTATATAATTGGCTGTCATAAGATGTAGTTGGATAGCTGGACGGGGGCAGGGGGAGAGACAAATACATAAAGGCTGTATGTGTGGTATAGAGTAGGAGGGAGGGGACCTGTGTTCAAATCCCCACTCAGGCATGACACTTAGGGGCCAGTCACACTTCTCAGTGGAACCTCCTTCACACAATTAAACAACCCAATAGATGTTGCTTACCTTGACTTCCAGAAAGCTTTTGATAAAGTTCCTCATCAAAAGTTCCTAAGTAAGCTCAATAGCCACGGGATAAAAGGACAAGTCCTTTTGTGGATCAAAAACTGGCTAATTAATAGGAAACAGAGTGTGAGTATGGCAAATGTGGTTCAATGTGGCCAAGTGCAAAGTGATGCACATTGGGGCCAAAAATCCTAACTATAAATATACGTTAATGGGTTCCAAATTGGCGGAGACTGACCAAGAGAGAAATCTTGGAGTTGTAGTAGATAACTCACTGAAAATGTCAAGACAGTGTGCGACTGCAATAAAAAAGGCCAATGCTATGCTGGGGATTATTAGGAAGGGAATTTAAAACAAATCAGCCAGTATCATAATGTCCCTGTATAAATCAATGGTGTGACCTCATTTGGAATACTTTGTACAGTTCTGGTCACTGCACCTCAAAAAGGACATTATAACTGTGATGGGTCTCTCCTGGGTGCCGGGGGGGGGGGATCCCACTAGTAGCCGGGGCGGCGGGCTGGGTTACGCTGGCAGTCGGGGGGGGGGCTCAGAACGGCAGGGAACGGGGTTAGCAGCACCCCTTAGGTTCCTCTGCCCTGTAAGCTGGAGATCACTCGCCCTAGCTCTCTCTCTCTAGCCGTCGTGCGTAGTGTCTCCTTCTCGCGTTTGTCCTCCCCGGTCCTCTCCAAGAGCCCCTCTTTTTATTCCCCATGCTTCCCTGCCAGCGCCGCCCATCTTCCACGCCTCCCTCCTCCCCCATCCGGCCCCGCCCTCATTCATAGGCCAGGACGCTCCTCGGGCGTCTGGGGTGTGGTCAGCAGTGGACTGGCGGCGGTCTTGTTGGCCCAGGGCTGCGCCGCTGGCGCCGCCAGGTGCCGCCGGCGGCTTCTGTTGTTGCCTCGTGGGGCCTGCTTCGCGCCTCTCAAGGGAGGGGCTCCATGGGGTTCGCTGGGCGGGTCTCGCCCTGCCAGCAGTGTACATCTTGCTTAGGCTCTCGGGAGTTGCCCCATCGTGCCGCATCCATTGTGGGGGTTGTGCTGTCGATACTCCCCAGCTCATCCGCCGTTCCTGGGGTGAGTTGGGGTGTGGGTATGCCTCTGGGGGTGTGAAGGATTGTCCTGGGGCCGGTGGACCGGGACAATAGCATTGGAAAAAGTGCAGAAAAGGACAACTGGAATGATCAAAGGAACACTTTCCCTATGAAGAAAGGTTGAAGCACTTGGGACTCTTTAGCTTGGAGAAATGACAGCTGAGGGGTGACATGATTGAGGTTTATAAGATTATGCATGGAATAGAGAAGGTTGAGAAAGAAGTACTTTTCTCCCTTTCTCACAATACAAGAACTTGTGGGGGCACAATGAAATTGCTGAGCAGTTGGGTTAGAATGGATAAAAGGAAGTACTTCTTCACCCAAAGTGATTAACACATGGAATTCACTGCCACAGGAGGTGGTGGCGGGTACAAGCGTGGATGGCTTCAAGAGGGAATTGGAGAAACATATGGAGCAGAGGTCCATCGGTGGCTATTAGCCACAAGGTATAGATAGGAACTCTCAGCCTGGGGCAAGTGATGCTCTGTATTCTTGATGCTTGGAGGAGGGCAACAGTGGGAGGGTTTCTAGTGTCCTTGCCCCACTGCTGGACCTCCTGATGGCACCTGGTATTTTTGGCCACTGTGTGACAGAGTGTTGGATTGGATGGGCCACTGGCCTGATCCAGCATTGGCTTCTCTTATGTTCTCTTATGTTCTTAAGATAAAATGGAGGAACCATGTACACAGCCCAGAGCTCCCTACTCCTGTGAACTCTGATAGCTAAATAAAGCCTCCATCTTCAGAGGCAGTATACCCCTGGGGAGTAGGAGAGAGCTGTTGCCTTCATGCCTCACTTCTTTGAAGCAGCAGGCTGGACGATGAACGAAATGGGCTTGTGGTCTAATCTGGCAGGGCTGTTCTTGGGGTAGGTTTTTACTCCTGCATTAGGGTTTTTTAGAACATGAAAACCTTGGTATTTTATGGGCCAAATATGAGCATACCTGAAGCACTGTGACTTTGCCACCGTGATCAGACAGTAGCATTACCACTTTTAAGAACAGGGTGTGTGCGCATGCATGTGCGTGTATGCTCTGCAACTGCAGGCAAGAGCCTTTTCCTCATTGTGATATCCTCAGAGTGAGAAAAGCTGTTTGTCTGTTCAGTTTCTTTCTTTGCAACTGTGCCTCCTTCCCCAAGCCAACAGCAGCACTAATTTCTTCCAGAAAAGGAAGTGACAACACCACCAGGAATATGTTGTGAATTGCCATTAATTTATTTATCAAAACCATATTGCTTCCTTAGAGATGAGGATGATGTTGGGTTTTCCCCCCCCTCCTTGCACCTGCAGCAGATAGCAAGAAGTGCCGGCTATATGTATTACACCAGCTGTGTTTGTGTTCCCTAGAATTGTATCGGAGAGCCATGCTGGCTCTGAAAATGCAACAAGAGGCGCAGAAGACTCATTCATCTAACTTTTCCTGAGCCAGTCAATAACCTGAGGGCAGAAGTCTCAAGCTGGTACCAGCAGAGATGAAGAGGAGAGACTAAGCACCTGATCCGAAGATGGACCGAAACATCGTGTGGCATTCAGAAGGGAGACACTGGTGTACAGCAGGCCATCAGATGCCTCAAAGCAAAACTCTGGGAGAGAATGGGGATGGCTCTGGGAATTCCGCTTCCACATCACCAGAATCCAGTGCAAATCTGCAGCCTCATCCTTGGGAAAGTCTCTTCTGGATTCATTTGCAAAAAGGACAAATCATTTGGATGCTTTGAAGCCATTCCTTCCTTTGTGCCCCACTGGCACTGCCCCAGCAGGCACCCTTTTAGCAGCACAGTCTTCACGTCATGCCCAAATAGGAAGACATCCAGTGAGGGTACTTCTCACAGACTGCCTTGCTCCTCTAGAACTTGGTAATGTGGGAGAGATACCCAAGTCTGAGGGCTGTGCAATTTCCAGATACACCATACATCTCAAATGGCTAAATATTTGTTAGACTGAACTGTGATGTACATTTAAAAAAAAACAAAGTCTCAGTGTGTGTGTTTTTTTTAAGAAGAAGAAGAAGAGATTGGATTTATACCCCGCCCTTCACTTGGAGTCTCAGAGCGGCTTACAAACTCCTTTCCCTTCCTCTCCCCACAACAGACACCCTGTGAGGTGGGTGGGGCTGAGAGAACTCTGACACAAACTGCTCTTTTTCAAGGACAGCTGTGCCAGAGCTTGTGACTGACCCAAGGTCACATCAGCAGGTGCAAGTGGAGGAGTGGGGAATCAAACCCGGTTCTCCCAGATTAGAGTCCGCACACTTAACCACTACACCAAACTGGCTCTTTAACCAAACTTTAACCAGAAACAATAACCAAGAACAGAAGTTTGCATAACATAATAGAACTAAGGTGGAGTAGGTGGTAGTGCTGGATGTGACCTGGATTCAAATCCCCACTGGGTGTGCAGCTCACTGAGTGCCCTTGGGCCATTCACTCAGACAGCTGAACCCACCTTACAGGGTTGTTGTGGATGCAACTTGGCAGTTTTCATGTACACCGCTCTGAGCTCTCTACAGAAGGAGTGGGCCTCTTCTCTGCCTCCATGCCAGTCTCTCAGTGTAAGGAAAACCAAAGAGACATCATGGGATAAGTGAGTAGAAAATAGTCAGTGACAACCGTGATATATTTATGAAGGGAATATCACTCTTTTTTTAGATTTTCAAAAATAGATAAATATTGATGCCTTTCTGTACATTCACACAAGAACAAACACCAAAAACTGTGCTTGTCAACATTGTGGAATCATTTTTTTTAATGTTTATTCTTGTGCGAATGTACAGAAAAGCATCAGTATTTATCTATTTTTGAAAATCTAAAAAAAGTTGTGTTCCCTTCGTAAATATACCACGGCTGTCGCTAACTATTTTCTAGTCTCGACGCTGTGGCTTATCCCTAACCTGTCAGCTGTCAAGGAGCTTGGCGAAACTACAAGGGATGTAATTTCACTAATGCTCATTTCCTCCAGCCCTCCACAGGCGCACACGCTTCGCTGTTCTCTAGGGTCACTGACAGGGTTGCAGCCTTGTCAAGTTCACTAATGTCATTTCTTTATAGCCCTTGACTAGGGTTGCCAGCTGGGAAACACCCGGAGATTCTGAAGGCAGAACCTGGGGAGGGCGGGGTTTGGGGAAAGGTGGACTTCGACAGAGTTATAATGCCATAGAGTCCACCTTCCAGAGTGACCATTTTCTCCAGGTGAACTGATCTCCGGGAGATCTCCAGCTACCCACCTGGAGGCTGACACCGCTATCCTTGACTTCTTTCGGAAGGCAAAGATTTTTCAGTGGTTTTCTTGTTGCCACTGCAGCTGCTGATTCAGCACAGCAGCAATGGGGTGCCACGTGGCAGGTTTTCCGTGTTGCATCCCATTTCCACTATATCAGTGGTGGCTGCGGGGCTGGTAACCAGTAGCTATATATCAATTACCGACTTAAAAAACAAAAGTTCCTTTGTAGTGGTGGTGGGTAGCTACCACAGCATCCTGCAGTGTGGGAAATGGTGCTGATGAGCGTGGAACCGGGAAGAACCAGACTTTCCTGTCTACATAGCAGCCAGCCTGGCTTTGCTACAGTCTTTCCAAGAAACGATCATAGTAAAGCAGGTTTTGAAAGACTGCAGGAAGGACAGAAAAGCGAGGAGGTGCATGAATGCACCCTATTGCTGTGAGGAGGGGAGGGGAGGAGAATCCTGCTTCCCATTAGCATCCAGCCTGGGCCAAACAACCTGTGTGGGAAAAGTCCTTGTCAGTTTTGCTGGTGTGAGCAAAGGAAGCAAAGGAAAGAAATGGCGGTGGGGCAATTTGGGAGGAGAACTGAGATTCCCTTCATCTGGCCAGTGCACAAACAGCGGAAGGTCTTCTCAGGCACTAACTGGAAGACATATGGAAAGATTTACAGCAGAACTAGCATCACTTCTGAATTATGCTAATATGCATTGAATGGACTCCAAAATGACAATGCATTTTTTAAACGCATGGATGATTTGGGGCCTCAAAGCAAACGAATCTTCACCTGTCACTCACTGGAACTAATGCAGTTCACACTGTATAATGAGCTGTAGCAGGGACAGTCCAAAGAAAGGTTACAGTAATGGAGGACAGAAGCTCCATCTTGGGTCACCTTGCAACTGAAAGGGCCCCCTCTGGGGTCTGCCCTTCATTCCTCATCAGAGTTTCACTACCTCCAGGGAATGCATGATTGCTAAAAGAGATACTTGCTTTACAGCCTTACATGATCAGACAAGGTCGCCTAACGCCGTAAAGTCTCATGGAACAGATACTCCCAGCCAACCGTAGTTCTGCCAAAAGCCACTCCCAAGAATCCCCAAAATAATTTTTGCTTTCCCTTGACTTGACACTTAACAAAGATGAATAAATAGGATTCAGTAAATGAATTGCCTATATCTGTGTCAGTATGAAAAATCCTCTTTTTTCTCCCCCTGACAGGTTTTTAAGATCTCCACAAGGGTCTGAAATCCAGTGACTACTTCCCCCAGCGTGCCTCTCTTCATGTAAAGACACAGAACCCCTTCTCGGACAAACAAAGGGGCATGCCACCACTGATCCAAATTAAAATCCATTATTATCTTGTCTTCTGCGGAGGGGGGGCACAATTTCAGTATCCTCAAACTGGTTGCACAGAGCAAATGAGATGTTATCTTTTATTTGGACCAGTTGGTGTTCACTGGGCAAGACTGTCAACTTTCAGGTTACCTAGAACTCTTGCTCAGGAAATGAGACTGTGCTGCCTAGGTAATGTCATTCTGTGTGGCGTCAATTGACTCTTTTATTCTCACCAATGAAATCTCTCAATAGTGTTAATAGAAGGGCTGTTGCATTTCCCCCTCTGCTGTCAGTCTTTTAAGGGACCTGTGTCGTTCTATCTGGCGGCAGAGAGAGATTTGGTTAACTGCCAGCTTTTTGTATTCACAGTGACACCCGTTATTATTTTCTCCTCCACAGATGGCCAAGGAGGCCTTGCTGCAAACTCTGTCCTGTGCCCTGCCACACCTGAAGTCAGCTTGACATGAGGCCTCAAGAAAAGGGTCTGAAACATTTCCCCCCTCTCTCTTACTCTTGTTTAAAACATCCAGCTTGGTGAAGAGTGCTGAGGAACTTAAAAGCTTGCACATTGTTTTGTGTCATGTCGGATGGCCTGAATAAAAGGCATTGTTTTCTTTGGACCAACTCGGGTTGCCAGCTGTGGGTTGGGCAATACCTGGAAACTGGGCGGTGGTGGAACTTGGAGAGGCAGGATTTGGGCAGGGGAAGGACTTCAGTGGGCTACAATGCCGGAGAGTCCCCCTTCCAAAGTGGCCATTATCTCTAGGTGAAGTGATCTGTCACCTGATCTCCACGCACTGTAATAGCAGGACATCTCCAGCCACCACCTGGAGATTGGCAATCCTAGGACCAACACTGCTGTTTGAAACCTTTTTCTCAAACTGAGAATGGGAGGGGTTAGAATAAAAGGGCATATTCTCAAACTTCAGCATCTGTCCCAATCTTCTCTTGGGCAGCCTGAGAAAGACCTATGTGTAACTCAAAAAACCCTGCACTATGGCCTTATTCGATTATTCCTAGTAAGAGGGTCTGTTTCAGCTGTCACTAGTGGGTACAAGCTTTTGTGTGCACTTCTTCAAAAAAGCTTACTTACACCCAGAATTGAACATTGTTGGTCCTGAAGGCGCCACTGGACTCAAACTTTGCTCTGTTGCTTCAGACCAACATGGCTGCCCACCTGAAGCTGTCACTATGCTTTACCAATCTCCCGGTGAGGCCTGGAGATCTCCCGGAATTACAACTGGACTACAGAGCTCAGTTCCCCTGGATAAAATAGTTGCTTTGCAGGACGGACTCCATACCCCACTGAGTTCCCGCCCCTTTCCAAACCCCGCCCTCCCCAGGCTCCAACCCCCAAATCTCCAGGCTCACGAACAAAGTGCTTCTTCTGAAGGCAAAGGCGGTATTCACTGGCTTCGTGCCTCTTATGCAGAGAATCCAAGCCTGCGAGAAACATTTGCACAGCGTATTCCACACAACTGCTTCAAGAAATCCCGGCCAATTTGCCGCTCAGCAAAGAAGCCCTCTTGCCTCAAGGGTGGGACGGCGCAGCTGCCCTTCCTGCGGCCCGAGGTGATCTCACGACAGAGTTTCTGTCTCTTTAAAAAAAGGAGGGCTCCCGAGCGAGTCACAGGAGGGAGGGGGTGGTCCTAGGTTCAAGCCTTTCTGGGAAAGCAGGAAGGGAAGAATTAAGGAGTCGCGAGCAAGCAAGAAACCAGGTAAGAGACAAGTTGGTGTATTTGACTCTTCCTGCATGATCACAGCGGTCCTCAAAGCATCAGTGTGCCCAGACACGCAGGCGCGGGGTGGCTCTCGCGCATGCCTCTGATCTCTCCTTGGCGAAAGGGATGTAATTTCACTAATGCTCATTTCCTCCAGCCCTCCACAGGCGCGCACACTTCTCTGTTCTCTAGGGTCACGGACAGGGTTGCAGCCTTGTCAGGTTCACTAATGTCATTTCTTTATAGCCCTTGACTAGGGTTGCCAGCTCCAGGTTGGGAAATACCCGGAGATTCTGAAGGCAGAACCTGGGGAGGGTGGGGTTTGGGGAAAGGTGGACTTCGACAGAGTTATAATGCCATAGAGTCCACCTTCCAGAGTGGGGGAAATGTCCTCTTTTTGGGTTGGAAAGTTAGGAATATTCCCAGTTATTAGTCATGATCACAGCATAAATAGGAGGGGTATTTAAAATGAGATTTGTCATTGTGAGGAGCTGCGGTGGCTCAAGTGGTTAAGATGCTGAACTGCAGGCTGGAAGGTCGGTAGTTCAGCAGTTCGAGACCCGAGTGCTGCATGATGGAGTGAGCTCCTGTCTCTGGTTCCAGCTCCGGCCAACCTAGCAGTTCAAAAGCAAAAAATTGCAAGTAGATAAATAGTGGGAAGGTAACAGCTGTTCCATGTGCCTTGGCATCTAGTCATGCTGGCCACATGACCACGGAAATGTCTTTGGACAGTGCTGGCTCTTCGGCTTGGAAACGGAGATGAGCACTGCAACCCTACAGTCGGATTCGAAATATGGTAAACCTGAAGTTGTATGAAGCAGGAAGCTCCCAGCAGTGATCTCACCTCTGCCATGAACTTGCTAGGTAGCCTTAGGCAAGTCATTTCCTCCATATACAATATGAAGATATTAATACCAACCAACCGTGCAGGACAAGATTTCTGATATGTACACTGTGCATTTTTGTCAAACTAAAAACTTGTTGTTCATAAATATTTGCTCACGGTGGCAAGCCATATTTGCTTCTCCTTTTCTTGAGGGCTACAGAGGAGACTGATTAATTACCTACAGGATCATAAATATGCTAGTAACCCTTGAGGACTAGAAACTTTGGCGGACCTGATTGCTTAAAAAGCAACATGTAAAGAGGCTCCTGAAAGTTTTAACTTTTTTTTCCATTTGATGCTTTTTGTGTCCAGTGGCAGCTGTCCTGAATTCAAGGTTTCGTAACTGTGGGACCTAAAAGTCCTCTTTTGCTGCCTGAATGATTCCACTGCTGGTCTCCAAGGATGGCCATTTTCTATGGACACAGATTGCTGTCACGTTTACAAACTTGCCATCCAGCACATCTTAGACAAGCATTTCTGGCATCTGCCCCTGAGGACAGCAAACAAGTACTTGGAAGGAATGAACCAAGGAAGAAAAAGTGGAAGGAAAAGAAACTGAAGCACCAGTGTGGCTCCCTAGACTCGGATTGTTCCTGGGAAGAAAGGTAAGAGGTTATCTTTTGGTGGTGATATAGTTACCGTGGGCCAGTTCTTGTGCTCATGGAAATGGGAGTTTCCTATATGCAACAGGAACCTGGAAGACAGTACTTTACACCAGGTACATTGCCTATGTGGCAGGAATCAGCAGCTTATGACTCCTGGACAGGGGTCGTTTCGTAGAAAAAGAGCTAGGGGAACTCATTAGCATAACTCATTAGCATATGCCACACACCCTGACATCACCGGAAGTGTGTCATAAGGCCACACCCCCTGACATCACCAGAATTGTGTCATAAGGCCACACACCGCCCCCACAAGTCCCGGCCGCCGCCGCCAGCCTTGCAGCTCCACTGCCGAGCCCCATGAGGGGCCCGGCGGTGGACCTGCAAGGCCGGCGGTAGTGCAAGGAAGCCCCGCGAAGGCCGTCCCTGGCCGCAGGCAGGCAGGGGTGGGGAGAGGCAGGGAGGAAGCAACTTACCCTCCCTCTCCTCCTGCCTCCTCCTGGCTGAATGAGGGCC